>NW_024580670.1:2252586-2422371 GCF_017639235.1 Corvus kubaryi
CTCCCAGCAGAGGGGACAGGGATGTGAGAGGGGAGGGTGTCCCCGCATCTGCTGCTGCTCCAGCTCCCTGCCAGCAGTGGACAGAGGCAGCTGGGGTTTGGTTCTCACACTTGCGTGTGCAGAGCTCGAGAGCCAAACGCTGCTCACTGCTCACAGAGGGAGGTCAGCAGGGCTGGTCTGGGTCATCTCTGCTCATACTTCCCCCATGGATTCCCTAGAAATACCTAAGGAAGAGTAATCCCTGGAGAAGTCTGATTTCCCACAGTCGGAATCTGCTGTTGTTCCCCAACAATAACCTCCCACAAGTGAAAGTGAAGCTGTCTCATCTGAGGCAAAATAAAATAAGAAAACGATGTCACTCTCTCATATCTCCTGACTTTTACAGCCTGATATTCACAATCAGATCAGAACAGCTTGGATCTCTTCTGTCATTTTGCCCAGCACACACTCCAAATAGCAGTGGAATTTAAACTACTATCGGTAATATTTTTATTGAGAGCCGTATTTGAAGAAGGATATCTTGCTGAAATAAGCACCTCAGCCAGTGCTGTATTTCAGGGGCTTTCATTTTTGACGCCGCACATCCACGGCGGTGACACCGCGTGTGAACCCTCCCGCGAGGCAGCGGGAGGTGCGCAGCCAAAGGTGAATTCCAGCACTGCTGATATTTGTAATTGGAGTGAAGAAAGCAGATGAAGAAAACTTTTCATCTCTAACCTTCCTGACACGTCAGCTGAGCCTGGGGTGACCTCCACCAATGAATGTTTTGCTCAAGCTGGTCTGGATCACTAGGCTGGCTTAAAGTGTCTCCAGCAATATGCATGGACGCTGCTCAGTTTGTTTTATTAAAGACTGACTTCAAGTTTAAACTAGATTTCCTGGGAGCATTGCTGATGCCTTTTCCTCTCTCTGGCGATGTGAGTCTCGCTTTTCAGTTCAGGTGCCAACATTAAAAACTGTGCCAGGTCCCCTCCCAGGATGTGCCTGGAACAATTATACAGAAATATCTGAAATGTGGGGAACAATTGAATCATGGAATCACAGACTAGTTTGGGTTGGAAGGGACCTTAAAGTCCATCCAGTGCCACCCCTGCCATGGGCAGGGACACCTTCCACTGTCCCAGGCTGCTCCAAGCCCCAATGTCCAGCCTGGCCTTGGGCACTGCCAGGGATCCAGGGGCAGCCCCAGCTGCTCTGGGCACCCTGTGCCAGGGCCTGCCCACCCTCACAGGGAAGGATTTCTTCCCAATATCCCATCTAACCCTACTCTGTCAGTGTGAAGCCATTCCCTGTGCCCTGTCCCTCCATTCCTTGTCCCAAGTCTCTCTCCATATTTCCTGTTGGCTCCTTCAGGCCCTGCAAGGCCACAGTGATGTCAGCCCAAAGCTTCTCCTCTCCAGGCTGAACAATCCCAGCTCTCCCAGCCTTTCCTTCCTCTCCATCCCTCTGACCATCCTGGAGCCTTCTCTGGCCTCTCTGCAGCAGCTGCAGGTTCTCCCTGTGCTGGATCTGGGGCTGGCGGTCTGCAGGTGGGGTCTCACCTGAGGGGGCACAGGGGCAGAATCCCCTCCCTATGCCTCAGCTGGACCTTTAAAAGCTTCTTGCTGTCATATATTCACCACTTTCTCAACTAAGACAACTTGATTAGTGTGCAAAACATGTTCCTCATTTATCTTTTGTTTTCTGCTTGTTGTCAGTGTTTACTTTATAAATAGCCAGCATCTCTCAACATATGTTTGCTCTGCTCTATGCTTTGAGCAGAACATGCAGCAGTAAAGGGAAGAGATATAATCGAAACAGGAGGGCTGCATTCCTTTGGGAATTATTTTCATTTCCTAGGACACATTTTAGGGTCCTGAATTGGCACCTTCCCAACTTCTCTACTTCAGCTCACGGAAGCCACTTCCCACCGTCACACCATCAGCCAGAAACAAGAAATTGTGAGGGTCAGTGAGCACTGCACACTGTGCCATTCCCGCGAGTGAGACTACTGAGTTTTGGATTATCTGTACCTGTGACGCAGTGTGCCAGCACACCAAGACTCTCTGGGAACAACACTTCCAAGTGCACTTGGCCTGGATTGGCACAGGCACATGGATTGTGAAAAAGTCAGAGCTTGGGCGAGGTGATTTTTCCTTTCAGCTGCTGCTGTTCTTCTTGGTAACATCTACTGGGTTTTTTTTACTTTATTAAAAAACAACAACCCAGAGATAGCACGAAAACAAAACTCAAAGGTCAGGCAGGCATCGTTTCCATGCTCACCTGCCCATCACCTGTAGCTGTGTTTGTATGGCCAAGCCTTACAAAGTCACTGCAGCTGAAACATAACCTCTCCTGGTGTTCAGCTGGCAACGCTCGTGTTTGGCAAACCTTTCAAGACCTGGTTTTGCTCTGCACTGGAACAAAAATCCCCCTGCCTCCTAAAATCCAAGAAACCAATCCATCTTTGTCAGAAGTCGATCGTGTGGGGAGTACCTGTTGGGGCTGGGCACAGCTTTTACACTTAGAGCATGTACAAGTTCCTCAGTCTGTAAAAGTAAACCGGCTGAAAATCAGAACAGTCAAGCACTCCATGGAGTGCAAGGAGTCCAGAAATCTGGGAAACAGAGGACACATGGCATTGTTCCAAGTCCTTGAACCTCCTCTTGGTGGTTCTGTTTGCTCTTTATGGAATCATGGAATGGTTTGGGTTGGAACGACCGTAAAGCCCATCCAGTTCCAGCCACGGGCAGGGACACCTCCCACTGTCCCAGGCTGCTCCAAGCCCCAATGTCCAACCTGGCCTCGGGCACTTCTTAACTAAAACTGAACAGTATTTACTTTGAGATACGGGGAACCATCAAATTAAATCCTCTGTGCCTTCCAACTGACTTGTTTGCTGCATCAGGAATGGATTAATGTGGACATTTTTGGGTGTAAAATACAGATTTGGTTTTAAGGCCAAGCAAAGGGAATTCAGAGACTAAAATATCAAAATGGCAGCCTAAGTATCTCCATCAAATCCATTACACAGCCAGAGAATACAACAGCTGGGAAAGAGCAGATCCCTTCCTATCCATCACCCACCTTGGAATCCCAACCTGAGTAACCCCAGGCAGGATTCAGTGCCACTGTCACTTTTCTTGGGTCTTCATCGTGGTGGGGGGATCTGCTTTTTGCTGCCTGTCTTTCCCCAGCTCATTATATTCCTCCGTTGCTTTTCTCTTTGTGTTTTTGCTCACCAGAAAAAGCACTTGCAGCATAAAACTGGTCTTGTATTAAAAAAGACAGTAATAAAGGGAAACCCTGGAGTGTTGCAGAGAAAGGTTACCTTGAGCTCTGGGAATTGTCAACATATCAAAGACACATAGCTAAGCTTTTGTTTTGATTCTCCCTTTCATTTTATGCGGAATTTCTTGCTCCTGTCCCCACTGTCTCCTTAAAAAATTCCGTCAAATTAGTGAATTTTACCCGATTTCTTTATAAAACCCAAAGACCCACACAATGACAATTTAATTCAGTCTAAGTGGAAACTTGATTGACATGAATATTGCAACAATACTCTAATGAAATTTGCCCAATTCAGATTCTAAAGAAAAACATATGCTGTGAGTAACGAATAACTCCCATCCTCCTCAAAAGCCTTGCCCCCCCAAACACAAGAGAAGAAAACAAATGGCTGCAGTAATTAAATTCCACATAAGTTTGGTTTGTTGGGGGTGATTATTAAAGTAATGGCAATGTGCAGCTCTGGAGGGCTGACACACCATCTAACAACAGAGTTACAGCCTCAGATCATCATCCAAACAATGCCCCTAAATTAGCTGCCGTTAACAAGCAACTGCCAGCCCTCTACTCTTTCAGACTGAATTATCCTTTTTTCCTTTGGACGTTCTCCTCCTGCAGCCCCGAGGGCTGGAATTGCTGCTTGCACTGTCCCGGGCAAGCTGGGCGTGGTGCTGAGGTTGTTTTGATAAAGAATGACCCGCTCTAGGCTGGACTTCGGAGACAGAGAGATCTCACTTGAAGAATCTCCTTCCCATGGAGTGGTATCTATTTTTAATGCACCTATGAATAACTAGTAATGGAATTAGGGAGAGCTTTCTGAAAAATTGAGAGACAAGTTGAAAATGGCCTGGATGGTCCAAGCATCTGTGGAGGCACTTTGAGAGGGGATTTTGCCTTTTCCATCCTACAGGCACTCTTTGCAGCCTGTGCAACAGTTCCAGGTACCAGGAAGGAAAGTGGACTGTTGAATTTTCCCTGTTACCATTTTCCAGATCAGCCTCTGCTTTTCCTCTCCAGCAGGACCATCAAAATCCTATTCCCTTCTGCCACCAAAGACTCAAATTCTATTTCATACTCGTTGGAAGAGCCACTGCCTTGGCTTCTCATTAACTTCCCTGTGTGTCTCTACCTTTCTGTGGTTCCTCTTGAGTTTTGGGGAAGAAAGGAGCATGGCCAAGCCTTGGAACTGCCCTGCTGCAGCTTCATCAGCTCTGACACCTGCAGGAACCCCCTCACACCATGGTTTTCCTCAGCACATCCAACCCCACCCAGAAACCAGTTGGATCTCATGGTGCCTCCTCCCCTGATTGTCCCAGAGCCTTATTCCTATAGTGCTTGGACACCTTCTAATTCCCAGCCTGATTTCCTTGCTGACCGTTCCAGACTGATATAATTCTGTAAACCTCGCTCTGGGGTGCTTAGGGAAAGCAGCCCCACCCCTCCCACCTGTGTGTGTCCAGCCTTCCTTTAGTTATCCAACCACACTTTGCTCTCTGAGTTTCCTCTCCCAGGGTCCTTCACCCCCCCCCCCCCCCCCCCAGCAGCCCTTCCGTGCACCTGCCTCACTGGGAATTCTTCCTGCTCAAAGGTGTCCCCAGAGCTGCAGGGCTCAGGGAGGGAAGGTGCAGAACTCCAAGATGAATGGGGTGCATCTGGCGAATCTGCTCAAAACTCCTTTTGTTTGCTTGACCAGCACTTCCTCAGCAAACAACCAAAGGGCTGAGTGACCTTGGCTGGGTGGGGGGGTTGGAGCATCACACAGACACTGCAATAGTTCCATCAGAGCACCTGACAGCAGCCTGTCACCACTTCACCTGGACAACTCATTCCCCCACTCTCCAGACACTGCTAGAGGTGTTACAACACTGCCTTTTACTCTAGCAGCAGCTCCCTGCTCTTAGAGGGCAGGTTGTTCTCCCAGCACAACTCTGCTTTCTCTCTGCCTCCCCTTGAAGTGTTGATTTGCCCGTTTGTGCACTTGGGCTCATCTGGAAGGCTCAGGTGATGGGGGAGTTCAAACAACAACCTCTTCTATTGATCTTTCATGTCTCTAAAATGAGTTGAAGGTGGTCTTTTCACTGCCTGCCCTGATTAAGCTCATAAAATATTTCTGTGTAAAAGGAGCAGCAATTACTGAAAGTCTGTTCCTCAGCAGTGTCCTGGCTATAAGCAAAGCCTGTCATTCTATTAATGTATGTTTTATAATTATTCCAACATTCTTTATGTTACAGAGTGGCAGCACTGACAGCCAGCACTGCGCAGGATGAAGCAGCTCATGTTTGGTTTGCGAGGATTTCTCCTTCCAGCACTGGATTCATCATATGTTAATAAGAGGAAATTACCGAAACACAAGACTGGAAATAGCTGAAAATAATTCAGAAACTACTAAACAAAGGATGTGTCACTTTGTTGCACATCTGGAGCAGATTTCCAAGAGTGAGTGTGGGTTTTTCTGTGTCCATCCACTCTGGGCTGGCCCTGTGGGCACCTGCAGGCACCGGGTGAGGGGCTGGGCTGGGTAGCACTGCCTGGGATTTCACATCCAGAAGTCAGAGTAGCAATTTCGAAGGATCTTCCACCAAGTCATTTCTGGTGGCATGAAAGTGTCCAAACAGTCATGAATAGGCTCTTTTCTTTTTATACATCCCTGCCAGGGGGATTTCTGCCCAGTTTACAGACGGGGCATTGAATGTAAGTAGTTGAAATGCAAAGATTCAGCTGGCAGATGGGGGAGGGAGGCAGAAGTGATCCTGGTTCCCAAAGCCCCCATTCCCTGCTGCTGTGCTGGGATGCTGAGCTCTGCCCAGCTCGGGGACGAGGGAGCAGGGATGGGAAGGGGGTGCTGGGGGCCAGCCCAGTGTGGCAGTCCTGGCTCTGTGGAAATGGGCACAGAGAGAGAATGAGCCTCACAAATGTTCCTTTAACTGCAGCAGGCACCTGGGGATGGGTCCACCCAAAGCACATCTTGATTTCCACACTGAGCCTATTCCTCCTATCCCTCCTCTTCCAATCCTCCAAGCCTGCCAATTTATGATTTTTTATTGAATTCCATGCCTCAGGACTGGTTTTGGAGACAAACCCAGCGGGGCTGGAGCTCAATGATCTTTAAGGTCCCTTCCAACCCAAACCATTCAAGGATTCTATGAGAAATTTCCTTGGATTTCAAGAAGAAGGATGGAAAACCTTCTCTGTTTAAACTGTTCAGGCAGAAATAGAGATGTAGGGCTTGAACCCCAATTACATTTGAATATTTACATATCTTTGGACTCAAATCTCCTTTAGATTTCTTCATGGAGCAATTTACATTTTAATGAAGCCTACAAATAATTCCCGAATCAAAACACGTTTCCTATCAAAAATACAGCTGGACCTTGAACAGAGCTGTGTGGCAGCTTCTGATTCCAGCGCTTTAAAGTTGAAAGGGATCAACATCATTTGTCACTTTTAGCTTTTACTCGTTTTCCTGGGGTCTATTTCGAACAAACTCATTCCATAAAGTTGTGGGGTTAAAATAGAAAATTAAAAAAAGATAAATTCAGATACGAGGATATCCAATAAAAGGAAGTATTTGGCATCTTTTGAAATTAATGGGACTTTGGGAACTGTGACTCATTAGACTGAGACCCTTGTGCATTTACCTGCACTGAACCTCTGGTCATACACAGTGGTCAGACACCCTCATAACCGCTGTTTTCTCTCACTGAAATTGGATATTTAATGGAAAATATAAAGCAACAAGGAATATGAACAAGTGTAGGAAACAGATTTTTGAAATAAAATCCATGAATGACTCTAGCAAGGATTTTCGTGGTTTGTGCTAAATTATATTTACCATTAAAAACCCCCCATGAGCACTGAAACAAAGTGAACTGAAAAGTTCAGCTGCCTGAGCTCTGGACTGTTTGGGTCCATAGAAGGGATGGAATGTGTGACAGCAGGGACAGCGAGGTGCCTGTGCTGCTGCAGCACAGGGGAGCTCAGAGATAGGGCTGAATTCCCAGGAAAAGCCTCTCCAGGCAGACCTGCATCTGGAATTTCATCACCGGCCCTGATTGCCGCTGAGTATTCAGCTGAATCTCCAAGTGAGCATCCCCCTGATTTTTGAGTTAAACTTTCCCAGTGCAGGTGACTGTTTGTGATGACAATTTGCCTCCCTGGTGACAAGCAGGAGGGGTTTGGGGTTTTTGCACGCTGAGGTAACTCGGTTGCTTTAGGCTCAGCTTGGGAGCGGCACCACGGAGCAGATGGAGCCAAACGTCTCCATATGAGCACAGCTCCCTCCCCCCAGGATCGTGTGACAGCTCCTCAGTGAAAACCACACGCTCACAGCATGGTTTGGGTTGGAAAGGACCTTCAGGACCACCCAGTGCCACCCTGGAACACCATCCACTATCCCAGGCTGCTCCAAGCCCTGTCCAACCTGTCCCTGCCCTGCCCAACCTGTCCCTTTGCCCCCAGGACGAGCACAGGGGCTCTCCTGGTACAACACAGTGACTTTATGGCTCATCCTCCACAGGATCTCTGGGATTTTCTCACTGTTGCAGTTGCTGACCCACCAGCAGCCAGATGAGGGGCGGATTCCAGTGGGAAAAACTTCAGCTCCCTGCCTGCCTCTCCTTGTGTCCCTCATGGAGCTGATCTTGGGACAACTTCCATGCTTGGAGTGACCCAGATTTTGTTGCCCAAGTTCAGCCATGGCATTGCCAAACCTATAGTCAGTGTCGTGGGCTCTGCTGGTGCCCAAGTCCACAAAAAATATAAAAATGTTCAATTTCTCTGCTCAAATTCCTGCTGACGAGCTGCAGATCTCCGGCAGTGATGGTGCTTTTTCGAGATAGCCACATAATTATATCATAAATAATTGCTTCATTTTTCTGTATTCTCTTTCTTGACATTGACAAGAAATTATTAGAATAAGCTCTAAATAAGATGATCTAAAATAACTGAAAAGGCTAAAATAATAAATTCAAGGGCATTCTTTTCTTGATTTTGCTTGCTTTCCTTCACATCTTGCTTTTTGGTGGATTACATTCACTGGAAAATCATGATTTTATGCTTTGCTTTTTTGCCTAATTTCATTCTGTAAACTAATCCACGAATGAAAAAAACATTGACAAGAAAAGAATAATTTCTAAAGGACAAAAGTAAGGTCACCTCTGATGGAGGATATGGAGTGCTAGGGGAAGGGAAGAGCTTTAGAGAGGACGCAGATGTGTCGTGGGGTGGGAGGAGGAGGAGAAGGAAAGATGTTTATTCAGGCTTTCCCTATGTGAACACAGAAAGGGCAAATGCATGCAGCAAAATATAAGCTTGTCCTGGGCATAATTTATCTTGGTTATGTATCCATGGAACTGGCCTTTATTTGAAAAGCAGCCTAATTACTGAAATTACTGCTGCTGGAGTCCTGCAGCACGGCAAAAGGATCCCTGCCCCTAGAAAGTTCCCCACATTTTCACATAAGTTTCAAATAGCAATATTGATCAGGCAATTAGCAGATTAAAAGCAGCAGCAAAGCCCGCGGAAGGGAGCTGACCCTCTGCCCAAAAGCATCTAAAGCACATTTGTGTGTGCGCGTGTGCCTGTGCTCTCACGGAGCCGGAGATTAAACCCGCTCACATCTCCTGTTCCAGCAGGTTTATTTTTCAAACGGGGGAAAGGAGAATCCTCAAAAAGAGAAACGCTGCCCTGATGCTGCTCAAAAAAGGCTGGAGGCACTTTCTACCCCATTTGTTCGCTTGGATTTTTCTCAGCCCCATCTGTCTCTTTTCCACGGCGCAATGGCGGGAGGGAGGATGGCCAGGCTATGAGGAGCTGGGAGCAGGTGGGATTGGGAGATAATTTGTGAGGCACAATGCCGGGTGCTCGGGAAATAGCGCTGCTGGTTTGATGACTTTGACTGCTAACCTAATTTGCCCACATTTATTTATTTATTTGTTTGTTTATTTATTTATTCCAAAATAGACACACTTTGGGCATCAGGCAAACAGGTATTTGTGATTAAACACCCAAGGGAGATCCCACAGATATGACTCTGAGGAAAAGAGTTTTCTGCCAGCTTCTGTATTTTTCAAAGGATCATACCTCACGCTTGTGCATGGAAGGCAAAAGCAACTTTCAGACTTCTCTCCCCTTCTGCAGTCATGAGCTGAATGTCGTTTGTTCAGTCAGATGGCAGGGCAGGAGAGGTCTCCCTGTCCCACCCTGGGGGCCTGGCAGAGGCAGCTCAGAGCAGCCCATCACGAAGGGCAGAGGTTGGAACACGTGGGCAGCTCTATAGGGGGTGTGTATATATATATATATTTATATTTATATTTATATTTATATTTATATTTATATATGTGTGCATCATAGACTCATGGAATATCCTCAGCTGGAAGGGATCCACAGGGATCATCCAGCCCAACTCCTGGCCCTGCACAGACACCCCAACACTCCCACCCTGGGCATCCCTGGCAGCGCTGTCCCAACGCTCCTGGAGCTCTGGCAGCCTCGGGGCCGTGCCCATTCCCTGGGGAGCCTGGGCAGTGCCCGGCACCCTCTGGGGGAAGAGCCTTTCCTACAATCCAACCTAAACCCCTCAGGCCCAGCTCCAGCCGTTCGCTGGCTCCTGTTGCTGTCCCAGGGAGCAGAGATCGGAGCTGTCCCTCGGGAGAAGCCCCCTGAGCTCTGCCCTCAGTGTCCTCCAGCTGGACACACCAGGTGCCCTCAGCCACTCCTCGTGTGGCCTCTCCAGACCCTTCCCCATCCCCATGTCCCTCCTCTGGACACTCTCCCTCAGATTTAGATCTTTTATTGTGGTGCCCAGAGCTGCTCCCAGGACTCGGGGTGAGGCTGCCCCAGCACAGAGTGGAGCAATCCCTCACTTTATTATCTTTGTTTTGCTGTAACTCCCCCTGCTCTGACTTCTCCCCATCCACTGGAGAAGGAACCACAATGACAGAGACGTGACAAGAAGGGGACACTGGGATGTCCCCACGGTACCATCCTGAGCCGCATTGTGGTTCAGATCTGTCCCCTCACTGAAGAGTGGGGTTTTCAATCCTGTTAAATTCTATTTTTTCAAACAGTTTCTTTGCTTCATTTTTGAAGTGAAAAACAACTAAACACTCATCTTGTGTTCAGATTCTAACAAAATTGGCACCTTAATTACACTGACCTGATCAATTTACTGATGGAGCAACTCTGGTGCTTTTGCCTTTCCTGGAGCTATCGGGCTGATGGTGTGGTATGAAAATTTAATGCTCTTGTTTCTTCGGTGTTAGTTATGCTTAATGAGCTACTTGCTTTAATAAACAAGCAAATTCCAGTATCCTGCCTATATTTTTCCCAGGAAGACAATAAAAAGTCAGATGAAATTCTTTCTCAATAATTGAAGGAGTTTAAGAATAATATGATCTATAAGGGTGGCTGTACGGGATGAGCTGGTTCCCTCCACGGGTACTGATGGAGAGGGTTGGATTATTCATTTATTTATTAACAATTGTTTCTCCCTTAGGCAAAGCTGGTCCCAATTAAGAGCCGTATTTTCAAATGATAAAAGTAAGCATTCTAATAAAGACACTAATTGGCAAGCATGTTCTTTAAAGAGAGTCATAAATTAGAATATCTCGTGGCAAGTGATGCCATTTCCATTAGCAGCTCTACAACTCAAGTCACAATTTTCCTATTAACCAGGTTTGAGTTTCACAACGTGGAAAATGCTGAATGCAAATACCCTCCAGGACATCAGGAAAGCAGCTTATGAACTCGCCACTGGGTAGCACAGAGGCAGCACCTCGTTATTACTCTCTCTGAATTCACAATTAAAAGCCAACAGATGAGCAAGGAAAACTCTCATAACCCAAAAAGTTATTGAGGCATCAGGCATGAGGCAAAAATCCAGAGTGGGGACTGGCAGAAAGGCTTATACAAAATGAATTTTAAGGGTGAGTAAAGCAGAGTAAGGATGAGACAAAAATGAGAAATGGGGGGGGGGGAAAGAGGTTTTAGAGAGGGAGAGATATAACAGAGAGGACAAAACAAGTGCCAGTCCTTCAGAGGACAGACCCAGTGGGCTTTTTATGTGCAGATCGTGAAAAGCTCCTTTTAACTTTACAGCATGAAACTGAAACCCCTGAAAAGGGAAGGTGATCAGTGGCATTATTGCAGCCACTGAGGTTCTTCCCAGAGCCCGAGGGCTGAGTCTGCAGGGCAAAGGGAGAGTTGGGGGGCTCAACAGCGTCACTGAGAGGGGGCTTGGAGCAGTCAAATCCACTGTGAACAGCTGGATTCGTTCTAATCAACCATGTCATCCCTTCCTGGGATTTCCAGGCAGGGATCCCTGGGAAGAGCCAAGCACCAGTTCTGCAGGGCTGGGGCAGCTGCACAACGAGTATTAAAACATCCAGAAAAGTGGGAACTTCCTTCATTCGGGAGCAAAGCCCTGCTCTTGCTACTTCACTTTAGTTAAGCATTCAACAGGCTAATAATGATCTACATCCACTCCTCTGCATCCAGCACGGCTGCCTAAGGAAGGAGGAATTCCAGGGAGACTGGCTTTGCACAGTGGGGTTGTTTTTTTCCTAAGAAAACCGTTTATTTCAGTGTGTCATATTCTGCCTGACAACTTTGTGTTTTCGTTGCTCACTTAAGATATGAGACACACAAAGATGTAAATAAAATTGAATTTAAATAAAAGAGATGGGGAAAATTTAATGATGGCAGCACTGGGAAAAAAAACAAAAGGGAGAAGTGTATCTTCCATCAACCAAGAGCTGCAGTGCTTCTGTCCTATTTGATGTGAGGCATAAATGTCCCCTCTGAGTGTCCTACGTGTTGTCCCTGTGTGTGAGAGGTTGTGCCTGAGCAGGGTGAGGATGAGGAGAACAGGATCCCAGCATAATCCGGGGCGGGGGGGGAGAGGGTAAATGTTACCCCCCTGCTCCATCCATCCCTAAACCTTTTGCCTCAGGGCCTTTCTTGCCCAGCAGTGACTGATTTAAGAGAAGCTGCAGGTAAGAAAAGAGTAAATGGGAATGAGCTACAAGAAGCTGGAACCACCTTGATGTGCTCCTTTAGTGGGGCACAGCTGCTTTAGGAAACACTTCAGGCTTTACAGGGTGGCTGCAAGTCTATTTCAGGTAAGCTTTTATGGAAAATAAACAATCATAATATAAATATAAACAAATATAAGCAAAATAAGAATGGTTTCAACCCTGGATTTTGATGGAGATGTTGTAGAGGAAACAGATTTGCTCGCCTGTAATAAAAAAATCCTGGCTTGTCAAATCAGGTGTGCTGGGGAGCGTGCCCAGTGCTGACTGGGAATGCCCTGATTGATGCCATTTGGCATCTCAGGTGAACTGGGCAGCTGTGGGATGTGCAGCTGTCTTTGGAAACACTTGACACAGCCCATTAAGGAGTGGGTTCAGCAACAGACACTTGTATAATACATCAAACTGCTGAAATCTCTCTTTGGAATTCACAGCCTTATAATGCAGGCAAAAATTAGCATTTATATACCAGAGGTCTTTGTAAATGAAAACACAAGTCCATGTTTATCTACTCAGCTGTCACATTTTCTACTCTCCCACCTCATTTCCATATTGTCTAAGTATATACCCATATTAAAATATGCATTATTTAGCTTTATTTAATATTTTCCATTCATAAACCTCAAAGCTCTTCACGAGGCATGGTGAGTGACAAATTGCTTTGAATTTGTGGTCATATTTGATTCAAAAACTCACCCAGAAATGGAAGCTGCTGCCTTTCCCTTGGTTTCCCCCATCCCTTGGCCAGCCCAGCTCTCCCTTGGCTCTCTGCCCTCAGGGAACCCTGACCTTTGCCAGCGCTTTGGGGTGTTGTGCCACACACCTGAAGGGTCTCAAAAATCTCAAAATTTTGGTTACTTGGCCATCTCGCAGTTCTTTCTTTCCCCCAGCACCACAGAAACCCTTTCTATATCTCTATACACATACATAGACATATTTACAAGGAATAATCGGAAAGGGGCTTGATAAATCTCACGTTTAATGGGAGATTTGGTGGCTGTTGGATCCTGACAGCCTGAGCAGAATTCCCAGCCCAGGGATCTCTCCCAGGCAGTGGAGCAGACAGTTTTATGTCATCCCTGTCAGGGAGGTTTTGCAGAACTCTGTTCCACTTTGGTACAGATGAATGACCCGGAGTGCTACAGAATTTGTGATGTTCTGGCTTTAATTAACCTCCCTCACGAGTGAAGCTGAACAGGGAAGAACACAGCCCTTTCCAGAAAGGAATATTTTTACAGTCATTAAATGTGCATTAATGCTCTCCAGAAGCTATAACTTTGTGGGTGACATGGGCACTATTCCTACAGCTGTTCTTCCGAGAAAGGATGTTTCTCGTCATTAAAGACTAATAAGTGACATTACATTTAAGTGCTTGCATTAGATCTGCTTCTTTGAATTTAATGATGGGGCAATGAGGCCTTTAATTAAATAGTCCAAAGTTTCTACTGGGAGAAACAAAAACAAATTTATCCGCAGGTTTTCTTCCCAATGTAAAACCAAACCAGCACCCATCTGGTGGGTAATCAATGCTTTTATCCCTAAAACTGAACCTCACACTTGGAAATCTTTCCCTTATTTCTGAAATCCAGGTAATGGGATGGAGAAACTCATCCTGTTGGTAGGTGCAAAGCTCTGTCTCGTGTCTCCACAGAATTCCTGGCAGGAATTCGTGGCAGAAGTTTGTAACTATTGAGGTGTTTTAAATGCACACACGACATTCTCTGCCATCGATCCGTGGCTCACAATAAACAGTGTTCTGGTGTATTTTATGGCATCCTATCATTATTTTTGTTTTTCATGTTTTTGAACATTTAGATACCACAGGTACTATCAGAGTTGCAAAAGAGGCTGAAAATTGCCCAGGTTATCACACCCATAGTTATTTGAAATAAAAATCAACTTAGGTGAACTTAACTGTTTTTTCTTGGTAAAACTTTCCTGATGTAATGTAAAATTAACAAAACTCTCTACACTCACCAACCAGAAAAGTAGCACCAAATGGAAAATCTACTTTTTAGGTGCCTTTGGATTTCAAGCCCTCATGTCAGGTGTTGTTCCTTAGAACCAGCACTGCAGAATAATCCCAAACTGTCAATAATTTCTCTACACCTGTCCCTGAATAGTGCTTAGTCTGCCTCAGAGCCTGAAATGCTGGGAAAATAGCAAAGTTCTTATTTTTCCAGCCTGAGTTTTATTTAATGAGATAACAAAGAAACAAAACACCAGCATCAGCCAGAACCAAAGTGTGTTATTGTGAAGGAAAGCGCTCACAGCTCCATCTGCTCCATCAGCGAACATTAAATATTTTTCAAAAATTCAAAGTAATTAGAAAAAAAAGGTATGAACGTAGACGGTGGCTAAGGCATAATTTCATTTTGTAACACCATCTTTTAAATGCATCCCTATTACTACAGCACCCAGAGAGCTAAAAATAGCCCAGGAATGGAAAAAATGTGCTGGAAATCAGATCTAATTTGGGACAGAATTGACGCACAAACAGATTTGCACACAAGCTCATAGGTTCCACCTTGCAAATGTATAGAACCATATTGAATTTTAATTTCTTGTGTGATGATAATTTTAATGTATCACCTTGTGGTAATAATCTCCAGCATAAATATATTTATTAAGTACGTGGTTGTGGCCCTTCCTGGATTAAATTCCAAGCATCCCAAAGCTGGAGGATGTGATTGCTCTGCCTGAAAACTGATTTTCTGTAAAATCCAGGTGTGTCATGACACCTCTGGGGTGTTGGTAGAGCATGGAGTCCTGTGCAGCTCTGCTGGAGTCGCTCAGCCATGAACCCTGACAACTCTGAGAGGGGAATTGGCCACAATTAAAACCCAAACTCAGATGTCACCTATTGGGAGAAAATAGAATGAAAGTATCCAGAGGCTGGGGATGTTTGGTATCATTCCTAAAGATGTGAATGTATAACAGAAGGAATGACAAAATGTAATAAAGGAAGGAATTGCTGCAGTCCAGGATCTGAAAGGGAGCTACAGAGAGCCTGGATAAGAGTTTTCATCGAGAACTGGAGTGATAAGACAAGGGGGAATGGGTTCAAATTGACAGAGAGTGGGTTTAAACGGGATATTGGGAAGGAATCCTTCCCTGGGAGGGTGGGCAGGCCCTGGCACAGGGTGCCCAGAGCAGCTGGGGCTGCCCCTGGATCCCTGGCAGTGCCCAAGGCCAGGCTGGACATTGGGGCTTGGACAGCCTGGGACAGTGGAAGGTGTCCCTGCCATGGCACTGGATGGGCTTTAAGGTCTCTCCCAGCCCAAAAATTCTAAGATTCTGTAATTCTAAGGAATCGCAAAATGAAAGGCTTTTTAATTTTAACACAGAGCATTGTAAGATATACATATATAAATATATAAATATATATATGTGCCTACCCACATATAATTCAGGTTATATATAGGTATGATTAATCTATGCCTGGGAACCTAAAGGCTGCAGCAACATTTTGGGATGTCTGAGATTTTTAAAGCCCATGCTTTGAAATGCTAATAAAAATAGAAACCTACAGCAAACAGAAGGGGTGCATTATGTGGAAAGCCTGAGGGAGAGCTCCAAGGAGTCTCATTGTGGACTGCACTGCACAGAGTATTGGAAAACATGACAGTGTATTTCTGCACATAAATAAAACAGATATTCCCCATAGAAGAGGATCTTGGAATCATAAAATGGTTTGGGTTGGAAGAGACATTGAAAACCATCCAGTGCCACCCCTGCCATGGGCAGAGACACCTTCCACTGTCCCAGGCTGCTCCAAGCCCCAGTGTCCAGCCTGGCCTTGGGCACTGCCAGGGATGGGGAACAGGACATTTGTTTCCCTGCTGAGCACAGCTCCCCATGAGAGCTGAGCATGTCCTATTCTCACCACATTTGCAGCACTGCAGGGGCAGACAAGGCACAGAACTGCTTTTATTATATCTGGAATTTGTCTAATTTCCAGCACTGGGTTGTTGATGGCTGGGCCAGTGCCGAGCTGCTCAAGTGAGCATCTCCAACAGTTCAGGGTGCTGATAGCTGCTATTGCATCTGCACTAAGTGTTGAAAATAACCTGAACTGAGAACTACTGAGCAAATTGTCAAGAGCTGAAAGCACAGTTGAGAGTTTGGAGGCATGAAGAACTCTCTGGAATGAGTAAGAAAATCAGGACAGATCAGCTGGATCTGTCGGCTTTATAAAACCACCGCCGCTCTCCCGTGGAGTTCCCTTGCTAGAGGAGAATTTAGTGTTTCTCCCTTCCAAAGGCAGCAGCCTCTGCTCTGGCTGCTCTCTGTAAACACTTCAGGTCATTCTCCTCCTCACTGCTCGTTCCTGCTCATTCTGTGATTAGCAGGTGCTGTTCCATTTACGCTCTGCTGTTTTCCCTCACGAGCCGCTGTGGGCCGGCAGGACATTCCCTGCGGAGCTAACGCCTTCTCACATCCAGCTGGGCTGGGAAACATCCCGGGCCCCTGCTTCAATCAGCTCTAACAGGAAATCCATTGTGCTTTTCACTGGAAGTTTGATCCAGCTCCTGGCTTTAGAAGAAATAAATAAGGCCATGCAAAGAGAGTGATGCCTGAGCCACATAATCCATAAAACACGTTATAGGTGGAATCAGATTGAAGGTGTGGAGTAGCAAAACATCCAGGATCCAATAGTCATAGAAGAGTTGACCTTCCCATAACTCTGCCCACCTTCCCGAGCTGGATTTCTGCACTGGTATCTAATTATGTCGCTCTTCATTCACCTCTCCAGCCTTCCATCACGAAAGAGTCAATTGAGAGGCTGCCATTAAATGCAAAGTATGGCTCTCATTATCTGCACAGGTGCAGACACACATCTATCTCCTCTGCACTTCATTCTCTGCTGCTTGTCTATCTCCTGTATCTCTTTCTTTCTGCCCTTGCTTCCCTGTTTTATTTAAAAAGTAAAATGTAAAGAGCAGCTACTCTGTTATCCCACACCTTTGTCTGGGATCTAAATCAATGGAGCCCTGCTGGGCTGCTGCCTCTTACCCACAACACCAATAACACAAATAACAATCACCCTGATCCTATCTCCTCACCCCTACCTCAGAGAAGAGGACACTTCGGAGCCAGTTGCATACCAGCAATAAACATGAGGGATCAGATAACAAATCTTCAAAGATACATCAATAATATATTTCAAATCACTGCTGCTCGTGCAGGGTTACAGCAACAGGAACTGCTGGGGAAGAGGAATGCTCTGAAAATATCCATCATCTTTTACTGGCTGTGTAAATGTTTTGAAGATAGGCTGTAAAGCTGCATTAAGTTTACAATAAATTTCGAGGCTCCTAACCCATTACAAAGTGCCAAATGCCAGTGTTCATCCACTGAGGCACTGGGCTGCTGGCTTTGGAAAGCTTTTAGGCTTCTTTCCCCTAACAGCAGCACTGCATTTCACTTTATTTCACTTTATCCCGTGATTTTCGCTGGCTGCCCAGTGTCAGGCTGGGTTGGGAGAAGCAGGAAAGTCAGAAAAACAAAGCTGCAGGAGAAATGTCAGACGCCGAGTAGAGTGAGTGAAGCAATAAATATTTGTATTAAAGAAAGTGACTGAAAGATTATATTTTAAAATATTTTTGTGTGAGTATCTCCTTGTGGGGACTGGGGATATGTGACAGAGCAGATATTTTGGGTTGCCTGAGTGATTTAGAAACGAGGGAAATGCAGATATCCACCCCTTTGAGAAGCACCTCTTATGCTGCTCCATTGGCAATCTTAGCCAAGGTTTGCAAGGCTGTGCTAGAGGAAGCCAAGAAAGATCAAGGATCTCACCCAGGTAATTTTATCACAGCCTTTTTCCCTCTGGAGGACAAGGTTTGGGGGCTAAACTACAGGATAAACTACAGACCAGCTTTATGCTCCCCAGCTCCTGGATTCCCCAGGTGTTTTTTAAGGAAGAGAGCTCTGCACACTCAGATCGTGGTTCCTTTGGTGTTATTTATTAGTGTTCCTTTAGTGTCCTCCATCATCCACTGTGAAGCAACTCTTCTGTCTTTGGGAAGGATGAACCCATTCCTTCTGCCACTAAGGACATATTCCCTGGTGATGCCTTAGGTTTTAACTTTCATATTTTTCAAATCCTGCACTGCCTGGTGTGTAACTCTGGAGTTTCTTGTAGCCTGTTCACTTCTGCTCTCTCGTGCAAGGCAGACATAACAAAGCCTCTCCAGGCCTGCTCTCCAAGAACACCCAGACTGTCCTAGGCTCAAAAAGTAAAAACCGAAGAGCCTCTGAGAGGGGGTAAACTGAGGGGAAATTACATCATTAACTGAAGCTTTAATTGGAGAATTAACCCTGATATGTAAATGAACCAAACTTATAAAAGTGTGAAGAACTCGTGGCCTGGGGTCCATCTTGGGGTCCCTCTTGGCAGCGGCCTCTGGCTCCCCAGGGGTACCTTCGAAGGCCTTTCAAATAAACACCTGCCTTTATTCCCTTACTCCTGTCTAGCCTCTGTTTCTAGGTGGCCTCTCAAGGCATCACTGGAAAGCCCCACTTTGGGAGCACATCCCCTCCCCTCAGCAGCCTGGGAGAGCCTGGGGAGCTCCCAGGCAGGAGCTGAGAGTAGAGATCCATCTTTAATGGGACTAATTGTGTCTTTCATTCTTTATTTTCATGCCATTTTTCAAAACCTGAGCAGACACTGCCCTCTGTGTCTTTGCACATGTGGGCAGGCACACAGAGAGAGCTAATTAAAAGCAAACAGCTCTATATTTAAGGAAGTTTAAGCTAATGGGTGTTTAAATCAGGTTTCCTAATATTGTCCCTGAAAGGTTGTGCCACTTAGAATGGAGTGGGTCAGGATTGAGTCCTGGTAATAGTGGGGACTGTAGGATCAGACAATTTGGGTAGGAAGGGACCTCAAAGATCATCTCATTCCAACCTCTCTGGGGTTTGGAATTAAGTTAACAAACTTAACCACCAGTTTTATGGGGAATTATATTTACAGTAAGCCCAGGGAGAGTGATTCAAAGGCTTGTATGGACACCAAAGTGTGAGTCACAGCTGGATAATTGACAGCTCTGTGCATTTTGGCATCCAGTGACCCCCTGTTCCCCTTTGTGCCTTTGGCCTGCAGAGAGCAGATATCCAAGGTTCCGAGGTGAACTTAGAAAATGCAAATGAGGCATTTGCCCGTGAAAGGTTTTGCTGCCCTCTAAACCCTCACTGAAATCTCAGCTCGTTTAGAAGGTCCAAGTTCTCATTATCTTGGCCATGCAAGGAGGAACGAGTGGGTGGGAGGGTGGGATGTGCTGGATTGCACAATGGAATAGCTGATCTGGGAGCACAGCTGGGGGGGAATCACTGAAACCCCCAATTTCTCTTTCTGTCGCTGCTCTTGGCCAATGGAGAGGACTCAACCAGCCCTGTCCAGTTTGGTACTACCCGAGAGGCAGAGATATTCCATGAGCTTTCTCCCTGATGCAGATAAATGAGCACAGTTATCAGTGAAAAATATTGGAATAATTCATCTTTTCTGCATGTTACTTTCCCCCCTTTCTCAAAGCTTTCCTATAAATCTCTGATTTTTTTAGACTGGACTTTTCTGGACCAAAGTCTTCCTGCTTGCCACTGAAAAATATGAATAACTGAGCCCAACCAGCAGCTCTCCAGTTTTCCTTAAATCAGCCGGGAATACCTGACCAGGTCATTGCATGAAAATCTTGTATCCTGTTCTCAGAGAGGTGACCCCAAATCTGTGAGCTGGGGTGCAGCTCCAGCCCCTACCACCCTACATCTCCTGGCCTTGGCACGTTCCAGGGCAACTTTCCACCAGCCCTTCCCTGCTCCCTGTTGGGAAATTCACACTCCAGAACAGGCCAACAGCTTGGTTTAAGCACTGCTGGGTCTCGATGCCACCATCACCATCCAAAATTGCTTCCACCGTCTCTGGTGGCTGCTTCCAGACAGTGGAACAAGTTCAGCTGTGCCTAAACTTCGCTCTCTGTTCCCCCTACAATTCATCACAGAGGGCTGGGAATTCCCCTTTCTGGGGTATCACGTTTCCCATTTTCCCTGAAGGTGAAAGTGGCCAACACTGGTCAGAGAACACCCTCAGTATTTCAAACTGGACACAACGCCTTTCCACAATCAGTACGAAAATTCCCAGAAGATTTACTGGAATTTAAACCATCCTCATAATGAAGGAAACCATCCACACAAATGAAACCTTGATCCTAGAAGGCATGAATTTTTCTTTTGTGTTCCGAAAACTTTTTGTTTGATTCTGGGAGCAGTTTTGCACTTGGAGCTTGATTCAAAAGTCTGCTGAAATTAATAAGCAGCTTTCTGTTGACCTTAGCAAGCTTTGGATTAGACTTTGTGTGAAAAGCAGTCCACTGCCTTAACCAAGGAATATTTATAAAGCTAAAGCCAAAGGAAACTTCTAAAAGAAAAATCTCTCATTTCATGTAGTAGCAGTTTTAGTGCCAAAAATATAATAAAAAATCCTGCAACATTTTTCTCTTTATCGTCGTCTTTACAGGCTTCATGAACCTCATCTAAAAGGTGCTCTAGGTAAAAAGTATTATCATTTTGATGAATGCCAGCCCTCTGACACGAGGAAGAAGCCTTTTATTCCCTGACAATGTCCCTGCCAAGCTAAGTAGAAGATGTAGGCAGAAAGCTGAGGGGAAACCCTGACGCTGATGAATCAGAGCTCCCTGCTGAGCAGCAGCCTGATGATCCCCACCATCTAAACAGTTTAGGGCTTTTTCAGCAGGTTCAAGAATCAAGTTTGCCTTTTTGTCAGGCTTTGAAAGGCTACAGGCTGAACCTGACCCTGGCTCCTGGCAGAAGGAATGAAATCTGTTTCCCACGTGTGACTCTCCCTGGGTTCCCACTCCCAAACCTGGGAGCACATATCCTGTTGTTGCCTTGTGTCAGGATCCTGCAGCAAACTGTCATCACCCAGTGCTGCTTGTGGTGGGTGGGGAGTGAAGATGCAGACACGGAGCTCTCAGGGGCTGGGAACTTGCAAAGCTCATCGTGACCTCCAAAAGTCACTCGAAAAAGCTGCTTTTGATTAAGCACTTACGGTGCTTAGTATTCCCCATGAACTGGAAATACTGCGAGGATGATCCCTGCCTTAATTTTGGATGACCTTTTTGCATTATATGGACATTGCTGACATCCAGAACAGTAGAGGAGAAATGACAATATTGGGAAATATTAATCTATATGTTAGAACAACAACAAAAGCCCCACACACCACTTAGGCTTGATTTTTCACTTTGATTTTTGGTTAGCTACATCTTCTTTGTTCACATTCAGTTCTATCCCTATAAAAAATAAAGTGTTCAGCTGTTTGTGACAGATTATTTGTGGCAATGTAGAGCCTGAAAGCTTTTACATCAAACTGAGGATTCACTATGCCAGGCACTGAATAAACTTATTTTTCTATTAGGAAAACCTTTTATGTAGAGACAAGTCAGAGAGAAAATCAGTTTCCATCCTATGTGTGCCTTGTCTTTACACAATATAAAATCCCGGAATGGTTTGGGTTGGAAGGGAACTTAAAACTCATTTCATTCCACTCCCTGCCATGGACAGGGACACCTCCCACTGTCCCAGGCTGCTCCAAGCCCCAATGTCCAGCCTGGCCTTGGGCACTGCCAGGGATCCAGGGGCAGCCCTGGCAGCCCCTGTGCCAGGGCCTCTCCACCCTCCCAGGGAACAATTTCCTTAAAATCTACTCTAAACCTACATATTGCTACCAAATAACATAAATTCCAATGCATTTTTATTTTTCCCTATGAGGAGTAGAAGCTGTCCTAACCTGGAAAGTTTACACTCTGAACAGGAGTTAAAATACATGTCAAACCCCTGTGAGATGGGAAGCAAACACCCAGGACATCGAATTTTCTAAAATATCAGACATCCCTGCAACTTAGAACAGGTTTCCTACTAAAAAACTGTGGAAAATTACTTTTCTGTGCAGTGGTAATTGCAAATAACTAAGGTTTTGGTCAAGCAGAAATACTTATGAAAGAAAAAGCCACAAAACCAGATTCAGCTCTGTGCTCGGTTCCACATGCAATCCCTTCCTGTCTGGGCTGATGCCTGGGGCCTGGATTGCCCCCTGCCAGAGCTGGGTGTCGTTTCCAGCAGTGTGGGTTTCCCCAGGCCTGTCAAGCCCAGTGCTTATTACAGTTTGTTATTAAATACTTTGGCTGCTCTCTCCGTGTTCCTTGTTTCATCCCCACTTCAGTAACATGTCACACGCACTATATTATTACTGACTTTAAAGCACACAACGAGATCAAGCCTTGAGAGAAGAGGAAAGTGGAAAATTGGCAGGAGAAATCACTTCTGCCTTCAGAGGCAGTGGCAGAAGCAGCTGCTGAGTGCATATTGTGTGAGGAGAGCAAGGCAGAAGCAATTGGAAGAGAAACTAATACAGAGGACACACGTGATCTGGTGGCTGGCTGCTGCTCAAAGCACAAACTGGAGCAGACAAGGTGAGGGAAGAAAGAGAGAGAGCTGAATACTTGAATCGCTTCATGTGAGGAAAGCTCACGATGCAGGTGCTGAAAGTGGGGATATTTGGGGAGCAGAAAATTGATTACAAAGAGTTAAGAGTGTGTGAGCTTCAAAAAGGCACCGTGGGTACAAATGAAATGGGAGTCACTGGTATAGAATTGTGTTGGAAAAGAGAGCTTGCACAAGGTAATGAATCCAAACTTCAAAGCCAAAGCCAAAGCCAAGGATGAGGAAAGATGGAACCAATTACAGCCATCAAGAAAAGCTCATTAGAAGAGCTTGGCTGTACACAGCAGAATATTTAAATCTGAGGGGTTTGGCTCAGTGAACACTTGGGTGGTTGAACTCCAAAGAGTTACTGGATGTTCTGAGAGGTCTGGGTGCAGCCACTGTGCCTGTGCATCTCCTCTTCCTCTCATCACCAAGCACAAACAATTCCATCCATGACAAAAGAGAAATACCTGCCCCAAGATTTGGGATAGCTCTACAAATAACTGCTTTGAATGTGCCCATCCCACTTTTTGCAGCCTCTTGGTGGGAATCCCGGAAAACCAACCATGGGATGTGCCCTCTAACCAAAGCAGTTGTCCTAAATGGCTGCTCAGCATCCCTGGCTGGTGGGAATCCACAAAGTTGCCAAATGTGGGATAGGTTGGAGAGCCTTGTGCCAACTAGAGGGAAAACATCAGGATATGGGTGATATTGGGTTATTCCACAGGGGAGCACGAGCACAATATGGGAGGATCTGTCCAGACCCCAGGCTGGTCATATTCCCAGTGAAACAAGTGGAGAAAATGCAGGCAAAATATTTGTGCCCATGAAATCACTGCTTGTCCACATTGCCCTCACTGTTTTCTTTTAAAAATGCTTTAAAGAGCTTATATCTACACCCCCAAATCCTTAAAGTCTGGTCAAAGACACCAGTATTTAAATACTGTAAAAATAACAAATACAAAATGTCTTGCCATGATTAAGTTACAGGTGTAGCAAATAATAACCTTGCAAGAGTAGCAGGGAGAAAAAGTCAGCCAAACATTGCAAAGCATTTTCGTCATGGTTTGTAATAATCCTTTCAGAAGCTCAAAATGTTTGCTTACCAAATATTCATTAGCTAATATTTGTACAGTGCCTTGGAAATGAAAGCACTAAATATGTGCTAATTATAATTATAATTACTTATTATTATCAAGCTCTTTCTTCTCTTTGTTCTGTGTGATTGTGTCTAGGAGGAGGCACAGAGGTTGCTCCCCTGGAAGCATCTTGGCCTCTTACAAGATGGAATTAAAAGCATTTGTTTCCTGAGGAGAAAGGAAAGAGGAATAACCTGGACAGGCTTGCAGAGCGATGGGAGAGGGAGCAAAGATTTGGAGTGTTCCAGCTTCACTGGGGTTTTTTGCTATATTTATGTTCCCAAGCCTTATCCAATGCCATATATGTGTACACACACATATACTATGCTCTGCCTGGAAAACAGGAATTAGGATTGATGCCTTGCTTTCCCAGGGATAAATGATGGCCTTTAAAAGCCTGTTAAGGGGCCTGTTCTCACCTGACCCCACGATGCAGAGAGAGGTGCAGGGGTTGAACCCTTGAACCCCCTCATCATCACCAGCCCTGCCTGATGCAGCTCTTTCTCCAGGCTTTAATTCTTTGGCAGTTCCCTGTTATCCTAAGTGACCCCACATTTTGTTCCCTCTGTTTAAAATTAAACTTTCCCCCTCTCCACTGCCTGGCAGCCCCATCCAGGCTGCTCCCAGCACTCCCCCACTGCTTCCTTCCCTCCTCAGGGATTTCACTGCTGTGTGCTTTCCATGGGCTTTTCCTGGCACCAGCTTAACGAGCTAAACCTCATATTTTTAATTTGTATGTTCATATGCAATTAAATAAAGAGGCCAGACTGACAGTGCTGGAAAACAAAGCTTTTTGCAGGATGGGGAGAGGTCAGGGGGCTTTTCCCATGCTCCAGGAAAGCCCTGAAAGCCTTGGGAGGAGATTTCCCTTCCTGCATTCAGGTACAGCCAGTGTCACTCATTTCACTGCTGGAACATGGGAATTCTGGCAGGAGGGAGGGAGTTTTCTGGGTTTTCCTTCTCTGTTAAGGATATTAAAAGATCTGCTCTGTGCACACTCCTGTGGAGCACTTTCTGTCTTGTCTGGCATGGAGTGACACAGGAGCAATACTTCCTGTAAATAACTTCCAGAAGGAGCTGCTAATTATTAACGCAGAGAATTCCAAAAGAGAGGGAAAACAGCGTTTCCCAGCAAGAACTTTTAATGGGAGTGATGTCAAGGCAATCAGCCTGCACACAGTGAGCTCTAAGGAAACATCTAAGGAAACCTCGTTCATTCTTTGCTGAGAATTCTCGGCTTTTTTGGGGGGTATCTCCCCAAATGATGGTCCAGCAGCACCCAGGAGAACCAGCAGGATGCTGCCAGACTCTGGTGAGCTGGCAGCATGTGGAGAGCGGGGTTTTGGATGTTCTGGGAGCCAGCAGAGCAGGCAAATGAGGGATTAAAATTGTGATCCATGTACAGACATGAAGTGGAGACAAGCAGAGAACCTTCAAACTTCCCTGCACCAGGATCCTGCTGGTGGCTTTGGGGTCAGGGGCCCTCTAGACCAAAAGACTAAAGCCAATGTCACTCTAGATCAAAGACAATTGGCTGAACATGATCTTGGAGCTCTTTTCCAACCTAAAGAACTCTCTGATACCAGAAGTGTTGCAGCCCTTGGGCAAGCACCACAAATCCAGGATGAGACCCTGAAGCAAAAGCAGCTTATCCAAAAAGGGTTGTTGAAAATCTCAGCATCCCTAATTCTAAACTGCTTTCTTGAAAACTCCAAAACTGCTCAGAAAATTATTACCCACCAATATATTTTGTAGAAACTCAGCAAACATATTTAAATTAAAAAAAAAAAGTAGACATTTGCTGTCTAATTAGCATCTCATTCCCAGGATTTTACGGTGTTAAATATTTGCATTGTGTGTTCTTGATTAATATTTGTATCTTTTCAGTGAAAACGGTGACTGACCAAGATTAGTTCTAAGCCCAAGCCTACTTTTAAAGTCAAGTGTTAAGTTATGGTGGCATCACCCTGAGGGATTCAACATCCTCAAGATATGCAGGGGTAAAAATCTATTTATGAACTTGAGATTGAGGAGAAAATAAAAAAAAAGAGATTGTGTGAAAAATAAACTAAGCACACCCAGGCTGACGTTACAGGAAATTAAATAACAGGAGTGCCTGGTATTTTGATAGTCTGGGGTGTTTTGTCCTGGCTTTCCAGCCAAGGTAGAATTTCCAAACGAGGAAATAGGAACTGCCTTTATGTTCTCTGTACTCGAAAGGTTCAAACACTCTATTTGCAAGACACTTGTTATTACTCTATTTTCTCGTAGGTGGATGAATACTGGCTGTTTTGCAGGAAAAATGGTCCCTGCTGGTTGCTGGGTTTTGTCAGGTTTGGAGCAACAAAATTTCTATTTTCTGCTCTTCTTGGGAGACCTCGTTGAATGAAAAAAAAGCTTCCACCCCTTACAAAGTGATTTCTCTTATTAATATTTCACCAGGCAGGTCAGAGCATTATGAACCTCCTCTCACCGTAGTATTGAGCAAATATTTTAAGAGGTGTGGTGGTTTTGCCAAACAGAACATAAACTGATGGACAGCTTAATCCGAGCCCAGCTGGGGCAAGGTGGGAAAACAGAATCACACTGAGGTGGATGGGAATGATGTAACAGAGAGCAAATGGATGGAGAAACCTGGAAAACCCACAGGGAATCTCTCCTTTTAGACAAATACAGTGCAAAGGAAGGAGAAAACCTTTAAATATTAGCCCTAAAACCTGGAAGTCTTTCTTGGCAACGACTGAGGAGTCCTATTCAGAATAAATGAGGCATTAAAGCATGGGGTGAATGTCAACTCTGCCATTTGTTTTCTTAAGAACTCAGATGTTCCTTTTTTGTATCATCTTTAGCAGCTGGATGATTTTTTCCATGTGGGTAGGGGAGTCCAGAAAAGCAAATCCATGGGTTTCTGTCATTCCCAAGAGAGTTTTTGTTGGCAAAGGAGGTGCCAATCTTCTGTCAGAGACTTTGCCCTGTACTTTGTGATCCAGAAGTTGCAATAATTAAAGGAAAAAGGTATTGGGAGAAAAAGTCTTAAAGGGTGACTTAGAAGACGTAAGAGACACGCAAGAAAGAAAAGTGAAAACAAAAAATTAGGCTTTTTTTTTGTCTTGCAATGCATAATAGAGAAGCAGCAAGGAAATACAGCAGGGATATCGCCAGAGGAATTGAATATAAATTAAAAAAAAGAAGCTTTGTTACTGGTGAAGCTCTACCTGGGGTGGGTTTTGAATTGGTCATCCCAGAATTTCTTGTGGATAATACAACGCCCTTTGAAAAGGAACAGTTTTAGCAGAGAAATGATAAGTCAGAGATCCTGGCGACAAAGGAAAGGCTAAGAAAATTAATTTCATCCTCACTGCCAGTAAGAAAAAAGAAGAGTCCATAATAACTTAATTAGGTGGTTATAAATAAATGATGAGGAAAGTGTGCGTGATCAGTCCTCATGTTCTTATCACATTGCCACCAAAACTCCGGTGGGAAAAGTGCCTTCCATCCAGGCACCTGAAGTGCAAGGAGAATATAAAAAATTCAGAGCAGCTGAATTGAAAGCATCTGTCTTTCTGCAGGGGCCTTTTACAGTTGTCACAATTCCCTGCGTTTCCTTCCAAAATGAAACCCTCTTTGTAACAGAGCTTTTCCCCTAATCCTCATGGTGAGAGCCAAATTCGTTTTGTATGAAAATCAGAATTATCCAATCCAAGGGAAGCAAGAAGATTCCGAGATCTTTGAAGAGCTGGTTGAAATATTAGTGATTATTTTTTCCCTTGAGCTTCTGGGGTATTTTGGTGCGACATCATACCTGAGCCAGGCAGGTAGACTGTAAATAGTTAGGGGGAAAAAACCCTCATAAAACTCTCTATAAAGTTTTGCAGGTAGAAATGACAGCCGCAGCCATGTTGGGAAGAGGTCACTTTGTTATCACATCAGACACTTGGCTCCCCAAACTCTCGTTCAGGTGCTGGAGCAGGAGAGAGGCTCCAGGAGCTCATCCACAGCAAAGCCCTGGCCCTGCCCTGATTTCTCCTCAGCTCCAGCAGCTGTTCCCAGTCCAGCCTTTCAAGGACTATTTTTCTCATGGAACCACGCTCTCATCTCACTGAGGCCCCGGATTTGATGGACATGGGCTGAGGAGGGGATCAAGAAGGCCACAGGAATGGCTGTCCTGCTGTGGGAATCACAGACAGAAGAGGGAGGATGAGCAAGGTCAGCACAGGGCGTCCCACACTCAAAGAACGGCAAAAAAGGAATCAACCCTGCCCCTCCTCCCTGGCAGAGAGGCTCGGGATCCCTGCAGCCCGAGCAGTCATTATCCCTGGCACGGGGCACTTTCTGTCCCGCTCACACCGGAGTTCAAAGGCTCAGCTGTAGAACCAGGAGCCAGCACCGAAGTGGAGCAGATTAGAGAGCAGGAGCTGTGCAGGAATGGTTTCATCCGCACTTTAAATGGAAAGTTAAAGATTCCCAACCACCAGCTTCACTCAAAAAGCAATTATTGTACTGTACCACCTCCCCTGGCTGCTCCTGAGCTGACCAGTCCAAGGATATAGAGCCTTAGGATAAGGAATTACATGTTCGCTTTGGAAGAGATGAAATACCTCCCATGCAGCCGCTTCTGTGCCTTTAAAAGTGTTAGTTAACAATTAAAAGAAGCCCATGTCTCCTGATTTTCTCTATTTCTACAGGATTAAAAAGGTAGCTTGGGGACTCCACGGAAAATTCCGCTCAGTTGGTCTTTGGCAAAAATAAGAAGAAAAAGAAACACCGTTAATTGATTAAATTTAATCTAAAATTAATGCAGAAAGTTGATTTGTTCACTAGATGAGGTCCTGTTTCTGAAGCCTCCAGTAAAAATGAGTAACTGCAGCTCAGCTCATCTTTATTTCATTGAGCTCTGCCTGGACTGTCTCGCTGCACCACTTTTACTTGTACAGATAGTCCTCATCATTGCACAGCAGTTCTTAACAAAATTTTGATTTTCTGAGGTAAATTGTGCTGTCCTGACCTGGCAGCTGGCCTCTGTGACCTTCCAGCCACACCTCTAGAAACCATTTAGTGGTGGTTTCACCCTTAGGGGGAAAGTCAACACAATGAGGTCACTTGTCTTCTGATTTGAAAATCAGAAAATCATAGAATGGTTTTAAATTTTAAAGTACCATCTTTGTCACTGTCTCTCAGAGGAATTTTTGGATGAGGGTGTATTTGAGGCCACAGAAACGTGGTTTTTGGAGATTTCTGAGTTGTTATACCAGTGGTTGTTTGGATTTCTTGTTACGGTTGCCATACATGAAGCCCACAGGTGCTCCAGCTGAGTTTAGTTGGCCTTTTAAGAAAATAACTAAAAAACAGGCCTATAAAAATAGTTGGGAATGTGGTCCATCCATTCAGAAATGTGCTGTTTGGAGTGGGGGTTTTTGCTGGGTTTTGGGTTCTTTTTCTGGTTGGTTTTTAAATTTTATTTTTTTTACAGTTTAAGACTCAAAACCATTAATCCAAGTCTGATTATTTATGCAATGCTCCAAACTGAGCTGCCAGACCAAGACAGCATCATTTTTAATCAAAAAGAAAAAGGAAGAGCTTACAGAACCCCGCTGTTGCTCACCCAACTCATTCCTCTCTGTTTGGGTCATTTTTTTTCCCCTGTGATTGCCCAACATGAGTTGAGAGCAAATCCATCAACCTCAACACCTTGGGCTGCAGTGGGGTGAGGATCTCCTGCAGCTGAGGCCAGATTCCCATTTTCCACGGGCTGTTTCTTCCCAAACACCCCCCCTGCCCTCGTTTCCCCAGGAGCTGCCCAGTCTCTCCCTCTCAGCTCTAAATCTTCTGCCAGACAAGAGCAGCGACAGCAGAGGGCTGAGTTGGGATCAGGGTATTTTGTCTTGAGCAGAACAAAATGTGTTGAGATGGGCTTTTCCTTTTGGCTGCCCAGCAGTTCCCATTCATTTTGCTTCTGGAGAGGTGCTCTGGAAAGACTGCAGAAGTAATTTAAGGCTCCTGGGACTTTTCTTTTGTGTGCTGTTGGAAAGGGAAAGTATTGACTTGTGCAAACAAAGAGGGAATGAGCTACGTGATGCTCCCCTCACAACCCTGCCCCTCCTTCCTGCTGGATATCTCCCTGTTAGCTTTGTCTCCATCTGCTCAGTTGTCTCTATTAGGGTGTTTAATCTCAAAATTGGAAAATAAATGGCAAAACAGTGTAAATTCCGGGGGAATTAATGCTGCTCCCAGGGAGGTCTCCTCTCGTTCTTCCCAAGTGTTATCCACTGACTTAACTACAACTCTGTATTTAAGTGCCAGGGAAGGTTTGTTATAACCCAGGTCCCCTTGTCTTCATCTTTTTGATAAGCAACTCCTAAAAACGTTCCTATAAAATGGTTATTTCATGCTTTTCCACTGGAAGGACTACACAGCAAATTTGGAGCTGAAAGAAGGAGGCAAAAAAAAAAAAAAAGCTCTGATGTGACAGGATTTCCTTCCATGGGGTTCCTGGCAAGTAGACCTGGTATTATTTCTTCACTCTGAATCCTAAATACAGGAATATTTGTATGGATTCTCAGTCAGAACAAAGAGCAAATGAATTAAAAATGAGCTGATGCCAAGATACCCAAAGTGGAGCCCAACCCAGGGAAGCACACATGGAGAGGAAGGGAATCCAGTTCCCTAAAAATCTTGGATATGAAGGTCACTGGGTTATCACCTCACCTGTGTTCAAAATGGTATCCAAAGTATTTTTGGAAGGGAAGCTGATTTCCTGAATTTGATATAAATATCAGAGCACAGATTACATCTCTATTTCAGAGCTTTTTCACTGAGCCATTGCTTTAATTTCTGACCTGGTAATATATAAATAAAATGTACAGATACCAAAAAAGCAAAATTATTGAGACCTATTAAATATTTGTGACAATGATAATGTAAACTAAAATTATATGTTTGTCCAGCAGGTTGTGACATAAATGAACAAATTACATGTAAATGGTGCGATCACATTTAGCCCTTGATAAAAACTGATCTGACAATTTTCTTATCTATTTTCCCCTGAGGTTTAACAGGAAAATGAGTGGGTTTTTTGGATGCCTTGCCCTTATTGTGTCAGGTAGGGATGAAGACAAAAATTGTTTTCCCACCACATTTCCACCCCTTTGGTGGCTGCAATTCGGGGATGGCCAAGATTCCCAGTAAATAATAAATAATATCTCACAATTCCATGGCACTCCTCCAACGCTCATTACAATCAGCACAGAAGCATTATTATCCCCATTTAATCCATGTGGGAACTCAGACCAAAAAGCTCAGATCTTTCTATATGAGCTAATTAGTCTGAGTGAATCATTACATGCAGGAATTTACAGATATCCACACACATATATATAATTATTATAAATATTTTGGTTTGAATGTCTCATGTTGGTTTTGCACAATGCCAAATCCAGTTTGCAGTGGTTTCCCTGGGAAACCCTGACTTTTATTTGCTTTTCTTTGGATTCTTCTGGTTCAAAGGCAACTAATCATGAACTGAAGAAATCAGTTCAACCTCAAGGCCCTCCAGTATCCAATATTATTTCCAAGATGCTTTTTCCTTTCCACTTCCTGCCACAGGTGAACTGGATTATCAGAGATGCCTCAAATCCTTAATTTCAGGATGCAGGTGTTTCTTTTTAGGTGCTCACTTATCAATATCACCACTCTGAAGATGAAAATGAGACATGAAATATTTTCCTTTTCTTTTTTTTTTTTTTTGGTTTCCCAAGAGTTCATCCCGCTTGGGAGGTGCCTGACTCACAATAAGTCCCTGCTTGAAAGGGACACACTCAGGGAAGAGGAGTAAAGGATTAAGAATAAAGAAGGTGTATAAAACCCAGCTCCTTTTATTTTAATTAATTGGCATAAAATTCATGTAGAGTTTAAAGACTGAAGCAATGTAATGTGCCAGAATTAATAGATGCAATCAGATAATTACTGCCTCTTAATGAATATTAGAATATCAAATATTCGGGCCTTGAAGTTCACTTTATTTCTTTCATCCTCTTGTAACATTTTATTTTGGCTGTGTGGAAGCTCAGTGAAACGCCGTGAGGCACAGCGAGCGGGGAGGCAGATTTGTGATACCACCCTGGGCCCAGCTGAAATCTGAGCAAGCTTAGGGGAGAATTTAGGAGCTGCAGGACTTTGTTCTCCTGTCTGCAGAGATTCCAGCCCCGCTTCTTTACGACAGAGCAGACGCTTGCCTCGGATCCTCAACCACCAAGGTACTGCAAATCCAGGCCTCTATCCCCAATCCCCCAGAAAAACTATATATATATATATATATATAAAAAAATATATATAAATTTGCCAGTCCAAAAAAATCTTTACATAACTGGTTTTCAACCCCCAACTACTCTATAGACAAAAGGCCCTATAATGATTTTGCACAGCTCAATATTGGAATTTCTTAAAATCATGGACCTAAAAATTGTTTGCAGGAAAAATATAACATTTATTCTCTTGGTGTAACTGCACCATCGTTTCCTCCACTATGAATTTGCATTAGTAATTAACAGTTTTATGTATTTAAACTGCTTAAACAGAGCAGATCTATGGTTACTGACTCCTGGGTAAGCAGCATCGAGGTTTTATTAACTTAAAATTATCAAATTAGTTTTACCCATTTTTTCAGTCAATTTACCACTGAAGAATTCATGAATAATAGAAGAAGAACAGGAATAGGCTCAGGTTCTCCTTGAATTTTGTTCTTCAGGTGGCTTTCAACCACTGGACTGCAGAGAACAACAGAGTAAATAGGGACCAAAATCACAGAGTCACAGAATATCTCGATATTCTGAGATAATTCTCCTTTTCTCACCTTCCACCTATCTTTTATTCCTCCTCTTAGACTCAATAAAGAAAAGAAAGAAGAAGAAAAGGAATAAAATATAGCAGAAGCTGGGAAGAGAGGAAGAAACCCGAAATTTACTGCTGTCCTGGCTAAAATGGGCATGGCCATAAAAAAATATTGATGTATTCGTTCTTGGCCTTTCACTTGGCCATGTTACACTTACAGAAGTCAGACTTGTGAGGGCTAAAATATCGAGGGGGTCACATTCAGAGAATTCCTTCTCTGGCTCAAAGTCTGTCACAAAGCTTTGGCCATCACTCATTCCCTACTGGATGCACAATCAGCTCGGACAGTGGGGTTCCAGTAAAAATCAGATATCTAGGAATAATTAGAAGCATTCCCTGGCTACTCGGGATAAAAAATAACTGTCTAAGGAATCACAGCATTTATACCCCAACTCCTCAGTGAAAGGAATGGGATCTGTGGGGTGTCCAAAAACACCTGCAGGTTTTTCCTGATTCCTGTTATCTGGTTGAACCCCCATGTAAATGCAATCAGTGTATCTGATCCTGGAGAATTTGCCAGGAATCTCCCAGCACATGCAGAGAAATGATGAGATTTCCAGCACACAGGCTGTCAGATGTTCCTGGCAGAGATGTTGGCCTGTAACGCTCAATGGATGAGATCGGTTGGGGAATATCACCACAAATCCCCTTTCCTTCATCCCTTCTGAACACCTGAGCTTTTCTTCCAACATTCCCTGAGACCACTCCAGTCCCACCATGCCCCAGAGTGGCATCAGGGATAATCCAAGTTAATTAGCAAGAGGGAAATGCTGAGGAACTGGTCCTTGAGTTCCTAGCAGTAACCCTCAGCCCCACAATCCCTTATCCTGTCTTTGACAGACATCATGACATCCATATTGTACTAATTCACTTTACACCCCAAAGGAACGTGAGTGGTACTGTTTGATGAATGCTTAATTGCCCGTGGGTGAGGTTTGGCAAGACTGGCTGTTCAGTTCTGGGACAGAAGAACAACTTTGTCATCCTCCCCTTTTTTAGGGTGTGAAACATTCAGAATTATGCTGATTCTTTCTGTAAATGATCACAATGATTGTCTCCTGTGACAGCGAGACATGATTGATCTGCAAGAATGACTGTGTAGATGAAAAAAGGTGCAGAAGGGAAAGAAAAGGGATTGAAATTACCAATATTGCGTTCTGTGGGAGCTAAATAATTGTTTCATGTGGACAGAAACCCACCAGGCATTAAAACCATGGAGAAATTTTGGTTAAAAGGGGCCTCAGGGAAGGACCAGCACCGACTGCAGCTCGAGTTTGGGCTGAATTCTGATCATCTGCAGCTGCAGGATATCCACATCCCCTCAAGGCAGCCTGTCCTAGTGTCCAATACCCTCATTGTAAAGGTTGTTTTCCCCCTAATACTCAACAAGAATTTCCCTGTGGCTTTTTTTGGCTGCCCTTTGAGTCTGTGCCTCTGAGAAAAATCTGCCCTTGTCCTCTCTGGTGTCACTCATCAGGCAGCAGCTGCTGGGCCAAACTTCCCCTGTCTTCTGCAATCAACTCAGATTCCCACCTGCCGTGAAATTGGGGCACTCAGGAGCTGCCACTGAGGGCAGGTGCAAAAAGGACCACCCAAAAAGACCACTGGCTGCTTCCACGGAGCCTGCACCTGCCAGGCTTTCTCTCAAAAGGGATGGAAAAGAGGAAGAGGCCATGGAAAAGAGATTTCTCCAAATATTGAGTATTTAGGAAATCAGAATACTGTAAGAAAAAGGGGGAAATAGGAAAGAAATATAAGAAACACCCTTTTATACTTCCAGAAACTTATAATTCTCACTGACATTTTTGATTACTATCACAACTTTTCTTATCTGAACTTTGTACCCTTCAAACATTCGATAAACGGAGCTTAGCAATTTTCTTTCAGCGAGAGGGAGGTTGTGTCATAACACAATGTTATATAACGATTAAAACCTGGGGAAAAAAAAATACATGGGAACTGGAAAGAGCCCAGCTTTCAGCTGCATCCTTGGAGCTTATCTGTAACAAACACAGAGCTGTAATAAAAATGAACTGGATGGGGATGCATGAGTAAGCTCTTCAGATGTAACAAACTGACTTGTGAAAAGAGGAAAATACAGTGGTGCTCAGGAAAAAACAGGGCTTTCTTCCCCTCACAACTTCAGTGCTTGGTGCAGGAGATGGAAAGCTACTGACACAAATGTATTCCCAGCATTGTAATTTAAATAACACATCTGCACTGCAAGGCTGTATCTCCATAGACATAACCAGCACCAGTGCTTTGCTGATATCACTCACAGGCGATGAAAAGCACTGGGCTGAAAGCATCATTTATTTTCTTTAAAACTGAACAATGAGGGGCTATTTATGCTGTAAGAACTATGGAAGAGATGTCTTGGGAGCAAAAATTGCCTGTGAGCGAAATTCTCCTTGAAGTTGAGAGCGGATTGTTTGGATTGGAAGAACATTTGTGCTTTGGTGCTGCCCAGGTCTCTGTGCCTGGTCCCCTCTCCTGGAAAGGCTGGGCAGTCCTGCCCTGAGGAAAGCGTGTCCTCCCTGCCCCATCCTGCTCTCACAGCTCATCTCCTGTGCCAACACATGAGTTGGGTGACTTCTGCAGTGATTGCAAACAGATTTTGTGATTTTCCTATCTGCTGTTGTCATTTTCCTCTTTTCCTATCTATTTTTGAAGCTTTTCAGTCCTGTTTTGTTTCCCTTAATTGCATGGCATGCTGAGCTTGCAATTAATAGCCAGGAGTGCCCAGAGCATCTGACTGGGGGGTCTTACCAAACAAATATATACAAAATTAAATGCAGAAACAATGACCTGTAGTAAATATATTTTTTTCTTATGCGTGTGGCTGTGGAGGCAGAAGGATCAGAGCTGTTTGCACAGCTGAGCTTAATTTAAAAATGCTGCCACATTCCTTTGACTCTTCTAGAAGCTGGATATGAAAGGATCTGAGAGGGAAATGGGAAGAACAAGGCAGAGTGTTAAACCTGATCTTCCCAGATACTCCAACACATTTGTGCAGCAACAATCTGTACTCAGAAGTTCTGTTTTCAGATGTAACCTTTTAACCATTTTTTTGTGGACTTCAATACCAAATCACTCTCAAGAATGCCTTTATCAACTAATTTGGATTAGAACGGTTCCTACAAGAGCAGAAGTGTTGCTATATTTTCCCTGATTGCTTTTATCCAGCTTTCCCTCTGCTGCACTGAGCAGGTAAGAGAAAGAAAGGGACTCACTGTCCCTACTGAGCGCAACAGAATTATCCCCAGGGAATTAGGAGTAGATGGCACAAATGGAATGAGAATTGGTTTAGAAACTTCTAGACAAGAAAAACCACTTCTTAATCCCCCCTTCTTGTGCACGTATCATCCCGCAGACTCTTGGGGAAAGTAGCAGGATCCCAGTCTGGTAAGAGGTGATTTTATCTGTCACAGCCAGTGTCAGAGCAGCGCTGACAGTGAGCAACCCAGAACAAACTCGGCACTAATCAGGGGCACAGGGAAGATTTGTGTGCTCTTGCTTGCCAAAAAGATGAGAGCAAGCAGAAGGCAGCCTGCTCAGATCACACCAGGGCTGAAAGGCTGCTCAGGGAGACTCAGAGCTCCTCTTCCTTCCACCTGGGTGGGCTCAGATGAAGCCCCTTTGATTTCAGCCCTTTCAGTAAGGTGCAGATGCTCAGGTGTCTGCCAGTTTCCCTATCCCTATATCTGTGAACAAGAATGAGGTTCTTTATAGGACTTCCCTTTCTTGTAGAAGTAAAAATAAGCAAACAAATGCCTGTGAGCAGCAGCCTGAAGAACAAAGCATTTTCTGAACCTGTCTGCTGATGAGCAGAAGCCTGTGCTGACTCCAGGGGCATTTGCTTTCACTATGGAGAAAGGGCAGCCTGCAAACAGATCCCACTGCCCTATATTTACAACATCAGCAGGTCCTAAAATCCTCATTGATTGCCTTCCAAATATTTCCTCTTTCTTTGGAGGCACCTCCCAATTCCTTCCTTCATTCCTCCACACTCCCCACACACACTCCACCCTGTTTCTTAGAGGAAAATCTCTCCTGGAAAAGAGAGAGGGGGTTAAATGATTCCAATTCCTGCCCTCAAATATTGCCAGGGAGAAGAGGCAGTGCCATTGCTCGGTGGCATCAGGACCCCAGCCTGACCCTGATGCCAGAGGGACAGTCACAGACAGATCACCAGCACTGAGGAGCTGCCAGGAGAGAGAGATGAAGGAAGATAACAACAAAGAACAGGAATGATAAGCAAAGGTTAAGGGAAAGGTGGAAGAAAGACCTTCAGCAGTGGGAGGAAGGGACCCTGGGGTTCCAGACTGAGCCAGGCAGGGATTGTGGGAGAAATGGTTGGAACCGTGCAGGAGCACGAGGTGGGGAATGGAAACTGCGGTGAGAGGAAGTCATTAAGCAGACAGCTCAACTACCTTCAGCGTTTGTTTATCTATCTCTATTACTGTTTGCCTTGTTTATTAGGATTATAAACTCAAGAGGCCAGGCCAGCTCTGGAGTGACTGCACTGTATTTCTCCCAACACAAGCTCAGTTCCTGATTACAATACTCCTCTGGGGTGCTACTCTAGGCAAATAATATAATAAATAATGGAAATGGACCCAGGAGGAAACTTAGATGTTAACTGTGTAGAAACAGGAAACCTGAGGCGTCATTGCTGTATAAATTTAATGTTGGGTTTAAAGCTCCTGCTGTTTGATGGGTGGGGTTTTAGAAACCTGAGCAGGAATTCACTTTTCAAATGAAAGGCACTGAGATTCCATCCTGCATTAGCACCAGCTCTGTCTCTTCAAATGCTTCCTGCTGGTTCTCCTAGAGCACAGGAAGCAATGTTCTGGTGATTAAGCAGCAGTATCGTTATAAAAGCCAAATGAATAATCATTGTGTTAATGAACCTTATCTTAGAAAAGATTAGGGTTTTTTTAATGTTAAGCCTCTTTCCATATGAAAGAGGAAATGCACTCTCATTTCATTTAATCAACCCTGAGATGTTCATGATCTATACAATTTAATTTTCTGTCTGCACAGATTCTTCTGCATCTGCATCTCCAGTTGCTTAAACGATGGCGTCAAATCACATTAATGCATCAGAGATGATGCGCTTCCCTGCGTGCACACAGAGGTTTGGCCCTGGGTGTCAGGTTACTATTGCAGAATAATCTCCCTGAAGGGATTTCCAGAGGTCACAGATTCCCAGGCCACTCCTTTGTGGAAAGCTGGTGAGTAATTATTGTGAAAACCAAGAATAAATGGGATATAAACCAAGATAAGGTGAAAAGCACTTTATAAGGAAAAGGTATGAGAAAGGTAAGGGTTGGAACCACAAAAATACAGAGGCAAAACGTGAGACATTGGTGAGATCCTGCCCTCAGTTTGAGAGAGTCACCATCAATTCTTTCCTTTGCCTGGGAAGAGCTAAACCTCATTCCTCAGGGGAACAGCTCCCAGGACAGCCTGCTCTACAAGGAGTTTTGGGGTGGGGTATTCAGCTCTTGGCTCTATTTGTGCACGTCTGACATCTCCTTTAAGAAGGAAAAGGAAGATGTGAGTGACAGAGGAGAGGTGTTGCAGCAATGAGAAACAAAGGGTGGTGTTCAGAACCTACCAGCCACAGCTTTCAGCTCATTTCTGTGAAATTCCTATTCAAATCATGTCCTCAGGCCCTAAGAAAATCCTGATCCTTGAGGAAGGATACCATGAGGCACCCAAAGAGAAAAGTCCTTTTCAGGAGCATGTTGTGGCTGGATGTGTGTGGTTGCCCGGGAAGCCAAGCCTGACCACACCTTGCTGAGAATCACAGGGTGTGGAAAGGAGAGAAAGAAAAGACATTTTACAGGTATGCAGTGCCTGGGGTAATTTCCAAAAGTGGAAAGCACAAGGTCATGGACGTGGTCTAAGGCACAGAAGAACCCAGCAAATGTCTGTCCTCCGTTTCTTGTCAGGAAAAAAGAATCCAAAGAACTTCACCAGAACGTAAACACCTCAGATTCTAAAGCGGCTTCGATACCAGAAAATAGCTGCTGTTGGAAATTCAATATTCATTTCAATTAATGGTTAGAAATCAAATCAACACCCACAGCCACCAGAAAACACCTTGTGCCAACTGGTGTGTAAATGAAATTCCTCTCTGGTCATAAGGGTGCCTTTATTAGGTATATAGGGGCATACGAGGTTCATTAGGTCAAGGGGAACATTTGTGCCTCATTTTGGGTTCTCAGAAAGGTGAGTTCATTAGGGAATGGCTCTGACAGCAGTGGAAAAGGGGCAGCACGCAAAGTGCTTCCTTCCACACCTTCCCTCAAGTGCCAAACTCGCGCCCGCTGCCTCTCGCCTTTGTGCTCGGGGAGCAGCGAGAGATGAGCGTGGAGCTGCCTTTAATTAGCAAATGTTCTCTGGTGATCAGTGCAGCCCCAGCCTCCCGTTGCCATGGCATTGCCACCCTATAACTTAATGAACACCATGCTGAGCAAAGGTCTCCCTGCAGCGCCGGGGCGGCCGCGCGGCCCCAGCCCCGCGGAAGCGCTCCGGGATTGGCTCGGGATGGGTTTGGGAAAGGGGGAACATATGCTACAAAGAGACAGCCAGACACCAACACATGCTAAGGAGTCCAGAGGGAAACGCTGGGATAATTACAAGCTTTTGGTGGATTAATCAGCCTGCAGAAATGTTGGAGCGCTGTTAAACACCCAAACACCCACCCAGCTCCCGCTGAGATCCACGGTGAGTCCTTGCACCCCAAATCACGCCTGGCAAAGCTCTGGTTGCCTTTTGGCCCAACAGAAGGGTGCCCATGGATGCTTTAAGAGGAGACCAGATCCATTTGTCCATGTCCACGGCACCACCTCCCCCAGGAGCCGCACCACACTGTTATTTTTGGCGTGCCCTCCACAAAAAGAGACGGCATATGGAGCTGCTGCCTTGGCACCGTGGCAAATATTGATCCCTGCTGTGACACAATGTGACAAAGAGTTTGCAAATGACAGCATGGGCTGGCAGGAGCCTTTTTTTGTGTTCTCGGGACAGGGAAGCATCACAAGTGCAGCTGGAGAATTTGATTTTTTTGCTCTAGTTGTGGTAAAGCCATCAAGCAGATGATTATTAGGGAGAGTGAAGGTGTTCAAAATAGAGTCTGGCTTAAAGAATGCCTTTAGAACAAGAAAGTAAAACAAGTTGATTTGAAAGGCTGAGATGATTTCTTTTGGAGTACTTCCAAAATGAAGGATGATGTGTGGAAGGAGACAGAAGAGTTTCATTCCTGTTTTCAAAGCGCTATGTTTGAACTTTTACACTGTGAGCAATGTTTTCTTCTTGAAGTGCTTGTGGGTTTTTTAATAAAATACTGTCAGAAAAAAAATTGAGGGAAAATTTTCTATTAAAGTTCAATCTGACACCCCTACTCCCCACACAATTTCATTGTAAGAACTTGCTTTGAATTTCACTAAACTGATCTTTTTCCTGCCAATTTTTAGTTCATGCATGAATCTCCAAATTCAATACCTTCCATTGTACTGGAGAAAAATGGACCCAGTGTCATCATTTTAGGCAGAAACCCAAACTAAAATGCAGATTTTATTTTTCCTCTCCCTCCTGTTTTTGTCTCCCTTAACTCCTTGCTTCTCTTCTGTTTGTAAATCATAAATCTTGAAATTATAAAGAATAAAATTTACTAAAAGAAAATGAATTGGGTTGAAAGGCGTGAAAGTTGTTCTTTAAGTACAGCTTTCTCTGAGTTTTTCTGGAAAAAGTTACGTAGAAGAATCTGACAAACAAACAAAAAAAGCTTTCTATGTGGGCAGATGAGGTGAGCCAAAGGTAACAAAGTCAAAATATAAATGTGAAGAAACAGAGAGGAAAAGCAAAGAGAAATCTGCCATTATATTTTTAAACACTACTTTGAAATAGAAGAGCAGAGTGGGAGAAGGTATTAACCCAGAAAAGAGAACAGATTGGGAGGAAACGAGGCAAGGGTAAATGCCATCTGTATTTGTGGTATTACCTACCCAAATAATAAAACTGGATGGAAGTTTGCAAGACCAAAAGAGACGTATTCAACTTCTTGAAATAATTTCTAGGTCTAGAGCAGGTGGTTTGAGGGAGAAAAGCTCTCCCTCTCCAAATAACCCCCTCAAACCAGACCACAAAACCAACTGGCACTTTGGCAATTACTTATTATTTATGTTGCTGAATTAACCAACAATTTCCAGTTACTTTCTGACCACAATACCTGATTTTCCCTCTCTTTTGTCTCTGTCCTTCGAGATCTACTCAGAGCTCCCCTCTGAGGATTCTGATGTAATTTATGGGCTGTTTACCTCTCCCCTTCCCTGTCATTAATAAAGGAGGGTCACCACTTTTATTGCTACAGTTCAAATAAATCAGCATCTTAACTGGAATTCAGGTGGGGTCCTGCAAGACACAGGATGGAAAGGAAAACTCTCTTACACCTGGAGGACTTTACAGCTGGGGGAGCAAAATCAGGAGGAGAACACCGCTCTGGAGATTTGTCACACTGAAACACACCCAACCACCTCACCTGGCTGCAATTCCCTGCATCCAGATGCTAAAGATTTGCAGCTGTTAGGAAGGAATTCCTTCCCTGGGAGGGTGGGCAGGCCCTGGATCCCTGGCAGTGCCCAAGGCCAGGCTGGACATTGGGGCTTGGAGCAGCCTGGGACAGTGGAAGGTGTCCCTGCCATGGCAGGGGTGGCACTGGGTGGGACTTTGTCATGGTTTGATGTTTAAACCTACCACAGATTTAAAGTCCCTTCCAACCCAAACCAGTCTGGGATTCTCCCCAGTAGTGCCAGAAAGTGAGAATAGACCATAGACATGAAATTTTACACAGTCAGTTTAAGGAGTCTGGGAGATATTTTTACATCAACAAAATGTGTCTTCACATTCGTGTTAAAGTTCCCTTTGGCTGTAGCAAGCTGATCTGCTTTGACTTTCTAAAGCTGCATTTTCAAGGTCAGAGCCTGCAGTGATGTCCCAGCTCATCAGCACCACCCCACGCTGGGACAAGGACGCTCTGGAACGAGCAGCTTTATTGGCACGGTGTGTTGGGACTCAGGGGCACAGGGGTGGATTTGGGGAGTGCTGCCCTCACACATTGACTCCACTGTGCATCATTCCCACCTTATTATTCAGTGCTTCCCTCCTCCTCCTCCCCCTCCCGTTTGACAGCTGCATTCCTGAATCACTTCACATAAAAAGTATATTTGGAAAAAAGTAATTATTATATTAAACTAATTTCAACAAGCAGCAGTTAAAATGTACAGAACCTGCAGCCTCTGTTGGGTTGTTCTTATCCAGAAGTTTTTGTCAGAGAACAGAGATAAGAGAACAAAGAAGCAAAACCAAAAGAAAAATCTAGATATGGAAAAATTACCCCAAATTGATGCCACTCAGTTCCAATGAGGCCAAAGTTTCAGTCGTGACTGAGCCAAAGAAATGTTTCACCCCACAGTTACAAAACATTTGAACCTCATCTCTCTTCCCCAAATTTTCCTCAAGCTCATCTAAAAAGCTTTGGAACAAATCAACACAAATATTAATCCCTTACATTGATTCCACTCCTTTTGCCAAAATCTAAGTTCATGCACTGAGCCTGGAACATCTTTAGAGATGAAAATCAGCTTAAGCATTAGACTGGAACAATCACCAGGAAACAACGATGCCAACTGCCAAAGCTGACATTTATTTTGTCCAGCACAAGCAAGAGTTCTTAAGAGAAGAGATTTAGGGAGCCAATAAAAGATTAAAATTTTGAAACCAAACCCCTCCTCTCACACATTTTAAAACACCAGCTGAGGTGGAGATTCGGCTTGCACACCCCACCCTGCACAGCCTGACACAGCCAAAGAGATGCTCCAAAGTTTTCTACACACACAGAGCTGAAATCCACCTGGGAAGGGCAGGTTGTGCCAGAGGAACTGACATCATGAGGGAGAGAGGGCCAGAGGCTTCACCCAGCTGATGAGAACCTGGGTAAGGACAAATGGCCAGCGGTCCCTCTGCACCCTGGAGGAGCAGGAGAGCCACCAAACCTCGGCTGGGGGACACTACTCTCCAGAGAAAATGATTTCAAAATGGTTTCAGCTCAAAGCCTGTACTGGGTGTGTCCCCCCTCCATCCAAGACCCCTCCTTTGGGACTGACCTGCCCACAGGTGGGTGCCCTCAGTGCGTGGGTGGGCTGGGAGGCATCAACAGCGCAGCACCTGCCAAAGAGAGGGTTTATTGGGATCAAATTATAGATTCATCCTGGAATTATGGAATGGGTTGGAAGGGACCTTAAAGCTCATCTTTTTTCCCCCTGCCATGGGCAGGAAGACCTTCCACTATCCCAGGCTGCTCCAAGCCCCAATGTCCAGCCTGGCCTGGGACACTGCCAGGGATCCAGGGGCAGCCCCCGATGCTCTGGGCACCCTGTGCCAGCACCAAAGATGGTTTGGATCAGGATTCCACCCCCAATCCTCCATCACAGATAAATATTGCACATGAAAATCAAGTGCCCATCACAGTTTTGGGTAACACATCCCTGTTCCTTTGCTGGGATCTATCCTTTTCCCTGGACCCTTGCTCTGGATAAGCATGTCTGCTTTATTTCCTTGGATTGCTGAGCAACTGCATGAAAGAAATCAGACCCTTCCATGCAGCCTACAAGGTTATTTGCCTAAGGACTGAAAAATAGAGGCAGGAGGGATATATTTTTTTAGGAGTTTGTCTGATTTTATGCTCACTAGCAGACTTACTCTACTATTTTCAGGGCAGCTTAGTGTCAGATAAAGCATACCAAAAACATATTATTTAAAACCTGTCAAAGAGAGCTCGGCTGTGTCTGTAGTAAGAACCCGGCACACTGCTGAATCCTAAAGTTTGCTGCTGCTTGAAGGGAACACAATAGGCTGTGTTCAATGACAACAGACATCTTTCCCCTTTGTATGCTGAGAAAGACTCGGCAGCAGATTAATAATTCAATGCTCATTAGAAAGTACAACAGGCACTAAGCAATCAGATATAATTAGGCAAAAATATATACATGATTACAGAGTGAACATGATCCGTGAATCTATTGCAAGGGAAATAACATCTCATTTTCAGTGGAAGGGTCAGGAATAAAAAAGAGCCTTGTAAAACAACTTAAATTGCGGTTTTTTCCCCCTTACCATCATCTGTGTGTTAGAATAATTTTTCTCTAGGAGAGTTCTGCAACTCCATCCAGCATATTCAGACTCCCTCCAGGTTTCTTTTCCTGCATTAAAATCAGGGAGAGCCTCTTTCTCCTCCAGATCCTTATATCACACCACTATACCTCGAGGCAAGTGTATGACCACATAATTGAGGCAGTAAATTGATGACAATTAGCACATTAGCAGTGAATAGCAGCAAGTGATAGTCTTAATTGACAATGCAGTGGTTAGTAATTGATGTTAATGACTCAGAAGAAGGGGAGAATAGTGACTAATAACTGTAATTTTTAGCTGTTTTCCCTGCTGGTGAAACATTGGGGCAGGTGGGGGTGTGGGCTGGTCAGGGAGTGCATGGAATTGCCACCTCAAAACAACAGGCTGAGGCTTTAAACAGGCGTTTTGTGCATTACTCCGGAGCAAACACAGCTTTGGAGGGCTTAATAAAATACGTTAGAGGGGGCTCCTGCGTTCGCCTACTCGAAGAAAACTGGGAATTCTTTCCCCGCGTCCACAATCCTGAATTCTCAGGCGCTCCTGGCAGAGCGGTGCCAGTTCTTTGCGAGGCTCTGCGTGCAGTCCCTGGGCAGAGCCCACAGCAATCAGGGGCTGTTCTCCCTCTCCAAAAGGTATTAATGCATGAGGGGGAAGCCAGGCTTTAAAAACAATGCCTATTTAAACCTCCCCCAAGCCCTGGGCTCTGCTGCCTGGCCAGATGGCAGATTTTGAGCAGCCCTGCCTTATCTGGGGTCGTCCTCTCACTATGATCAACTCCTGAAAATTAAGACCTCGATGCCATTTACTGGGCTGGATTTCCCCCAGGGGAATGGCAGGATTAGGAGCTTTATTTTCCTGTTACACAGGAATTCGGCTGCTCGAGAAGATATATTCCCTGCATAAACCTCATATTGTATTGAAGAAGAGGAGGATTAATCACCCTTCACAGGAAAACATATGGACAAGCATGTGGGCTGCAACAATTATCCACAGATACACAACACGATGGCACTGGGAGAGGCCTAATTATAGCTTTGGTCTTCCCTTCGGTAGCTGATGTACAACCACAGCCACGGAATAATCCCTTCCCTCAAGACTGGTGCCAAGACCCAGCTCCGTAGATTTTTTGACACATAAAATATCTTCCTCACATCAAAGCCAAAAATGCTTAAGAATGAGCTTCTTATGAAGCTTTTTATTTTTAATATTGTAGCTCCTGTGCTGTATTTTATATCAATTTTGAGAACGATTAAGAGCCAGGCCGTGCCTGGCTTCTGTCTGAGTGTTATAATCTTCAAGGAGATCATTTCCATCAGAGTTTGGATGACAAAGGACTCCCACAAATCTGAAAATGAACTCAGTTCTCTTTCTATTCATCCCTGAGTGCTCATTACTTTGCTCCAAGCATGGAGAGAGTGTCTCCACAGCCTGGGGAAGCCTTCCCAAGACCAGGCTGTCACACACAGAGCCAGACTCTCAGCCACAGGGAGTCAAAGCCTGTGTATTTAGGCTGATTTACACCAGCCAAGGCTTTAGCCTGGTCCTTGGACTGCTGGTGACTCCTCCAGGTGAGGACTGACCCCAGATGTCACCCCAAAAACCCACAGTGGGTTTCCCCAGCATTGCCAACTCCCAGTGCTGCACCTTGGGATGAATCCAGGACTTCCACAAGTGTTGTAGGGGTTATATTTTCTTCCCACGAGAAGGGAATTTTTTGGCCCCTTTTTACTTCAGCAATAGAACAAGAGATGGAAATTCCTCCTGCTGCAGAGCAGCAGGGATAAATATTCATGTTTTGTGGTGGGTTTTTATTCCTTCCTCCGGAGGGGCTGGTCCCTGGGGGAATGCTGTGTGTCTGGTTGGAGAGGGGTCTGGTGGCAGCAGGTTTGACTGCAGCTTCTGTTTCTGCTTAGATTGGAAGAGAGATGAATAATCTATTGAGAAAGAAGAGAACAAGAATCGCCAAGGGGCCGCTCCAAGTCACTGAGGCATCCAGAAAAGCCAAACTGTGGAAATTATTCAGGTGCATTGGAAGTGAAAACTTTTTTCCTGGTCACAGTCAGTTTTTGTAGGTAGTTTGTGACCACGCAGACCCCCAGACTATTGCATTAATAAAAGAAAATGTCTCATTCCCAGAGGGTGAACAAGAATCTGATGGTTTGGAAAGTCTCTTCACCACCAAAAAGCCGAGGACTGTTTGCCTGCAGCTGTTGCTTGCTATGGCACAAATATCTGAAAGAACACTTTTAACAATGCTCTGCTCACATCTTCTCATGTAGCTTTTTCAGCTTCGGTGCCTGAAGATCGTGACAGCGTTTGTCTTCAACAAATGCACACATTAATTATTTATTTAGCAAGGAAAGTAACTCATTAGGCAGTATTCAAACACACCCTGATGACTGTGACCTCTGGTTGTGGCACTTGTTTCCCAGTGCTGCTACACGGTTTCCTTGTACCTCCAAAGCATATAAATGTGATATCCAGCTCATCTCTGAAAAGTCACAAACCACCAGATGAGGAAGGCTGAAAACACGAGTGAATGAGACCAATCCAGCTCTTTTCACAAAGTGGAATGCTCTGTAGTGAGTGCTGGAATTCTCATTGATGCTGAAGGGAGCTCTGAGGATGCTCAGGCGTAGAGGGAGCTTTTCTCCCACTCGATCAGTGCTCGGGTGTAGGAAGAGCTGCACAAGGATTCCTTCAACAGAAATCCCAGGGGTGGTGTTCCCAAAAAGAGAGGCACCTGTCCCCAGGAGAGCAGGAGGGGTTTGTGCCACACAGCTGGGAAACTGCTGCGGGGACAAGGAGCCTCTCCTGTCTGGCTACTGCTACGGACACAGAGACACCTCGAGCTCCTCGAGCCTACCCAGCCACAGGAGTGACTGAAGCCTCCTAGAGAGATGTCCTGTCAGGCTGTAAGAGAAATGATCCTAGAAAATTGAAATCTTCGGCTGCTTCTCTGATTTTGCTGTGAAATTTCACTCTCAGCACTGGAATGCTATTGTGGAGTGGAGAACAGACTTGCTCACAGCCGCTTTTTCCAGCCTCCAGGAATTTTCTTGGCCTACCTAAGGCAGATCTGTGAAGCAGAAGAGGAAAATGCAGACCCTTTTTTTTTTCCCCTTTCCAGGCATATTTTGCAGGTTAAAGCACAGCACTCAGCAGGGTGGGGGTGGGATCGCTGCAGGTTCGTGCACAGCTGGCTCAGGGCAGTGGCTGATCCCCGGAGTGTCAAAGGCAGAACCCCCAAACTGGAGCATCCTGCCAGGACAGATCAGCCCTCTGTTTGTGCAGCACCATTCCTGGAGGCCCTGAGCAATGGATTCCAGCCAGGAACTGCTCCAGGTGGTCCCTCACGTGCAAATCTCATGCCACATCTGAGCAAATCTCTTGCTCAGGAGTGAAGGTGCCACGTTTTCACTCGGGGTAATTTACTGTGGGTCCATTGGCCCCCAAAGGCTCTGTGGGTTCAGGCCTTCTGCCCCAAAATCCTGTAAATCTGTAGGTCATGCCAGGCAGCTCCCCCCAACCCAGACCTTTCCTGCTGCCTTCTGCAGCCAGGAATTTCTTTCCTCAGCGCTCATGACAAATTTTTATTGGTGCCAATGGAAGCCCAGGACCTGCAGCAAGTTTTGCTGCTGCTGCTGATTAAAAGGAAAAGAATGGAGGAGAGAGAGAAAACCCCTAAAAGTTCAGTATCATTTAAAATATTATTTTTACCATGATTTTATTGACTGTATATTAAAAGTGTCCACAACATGACCGAAATATGGCTCGGTGACATCTCAGTGTCCAGCTCTGCCTGTTGCACTTGATTGGAATGATTCATCTACACTGCTCACAAACCCATTGTGAGCACCTTGTAGAAAGTTAAATAAATACCAGCAACGTGAATTTGCATTTAACAGGAATTTATGAGCTTTTATAAATCTATTTTGTGCAAAACAAATTATTGTAATGATCGCTGAGTAAGAAGCAGCTCCACACAAGGCTTAATTCAAATGCCTTCCTTGTTCTATTCTCTTGTTTTAATTTTCTAGCTCTGCTGAATAACTCGAAATCTTCGCAGCTGTAGCAAAGTGCCTCATATATAATGTATAGATCACATCCTCTTGCCATTTTTCACAGGTGCCTGGCTATTATATGGTTCAGAATTCATTCATAGTGCCTATTAGAGGTCTTTATATGTAACTGACTTCCTTTCTTGAATATTTATAGCTTTTATGAGACATTTATGGGTAGACCCAACAAGAGTTTCTAAGGAAATACTGGGAAATGGTTCTGTATAACATCATTAATATACTGTTCTTTGATGGTAATGGCCACAAATGTCATCTAATTGCTACATTCTTACTTTGTCTGAGCATGGTATTGATGGGGAGACTGCTCCAGAGAGCCTCTCCAGCCTAAAAAATCTTCTGGGAAGCAATTTGGCTCCCAAGGAATGTAACACATTTCAGCCTGGAAATTGCCCATTCCAGGCAGGACATCTGACTTCCAGTATGAAAAGGGGATTACAAGAAGGATGGAGAGGGACGTTGCACAAGGGTGTGGAGTGGTACAACAAGGGGGGGTGGCTGTAGGATGGAAAAGGGTAGATTTACATGGGATATTGGGAAGGAATTCCTCTCTGTGAGGGAAGGTGGGCAGGCCCTGGCACAGGGTGCCCAGAGCAGCTGTGGCTGCCCCTGGATCCCTGGCAGTGTCCAAGGCCAGGCTGGAGCAGCCTGGGACAGTGGGAGGTGTCCCTGCCCACGGATGGGGTTGGATGACCTTTAAGGTCCCTCCAACCCAACCCATTCCCTGTTTCCATCTGGGGTCACCTTGTGGTGATCCTTGAAGGAGAGACAAAGCCAGCCTGCTGATGTAAAGGGGTTTGTGGAGCTGCCTTGGCTCGTGCTGTGACAAGGACAGTGCTGAGATCACAGGCAGCACTGCAGGCTCATGGCTCATTGTCTGAGAGACAGAGAACACGAGGGTGATGGCGAGATTGAAGTGTTGGATAATATTCATCAGCAAATTCAGAAAGGCAATGCTCCTTATCAGAGACACCTCCGGGGTGTACGACAACATCTGCTTCTCCTAATAAAGTTGTATTCATCAGTGTCATCAACGAGCTTAGAACAGAATGACACGTTTTCCTATTCCACCCTCATTAACCACTTAGAGAAGAGGATTGGAAATTTGGATAAAGACTATAATGTAATTAATATTTGTGTGAAAGCAGAGAGTCGTGTTTTTCCATCCAGAAGTACAGCAGGGAGAGTGTTTCACTCGGGAGGAGCTGCTCAGCAGGTGCAGTGCAGGAACAACGGAACCCACTTTATTTAGTCCCAGAGTTGGCCAAATAAATGGATTATGAGATAAATATGGGTATGTGCTAAGAGCTTTTACAAATTACGCAAATTTAAAGAGTTTCTGTGGGTGCAGAGTAAAGTAGGTACACCTTTTGCTTGCTGGCTTTAAATGACAAATATCTTTCTGTATTTTCCAGATAAAATATTAATAAATAAGGTGTGGAATTTTGTTTAACTGCTAATATTGAGGGTGAGTATTGTTGTTTCTTTTAAGTTTGAGATATAGTTGGCCAGACATGAGAATTCAAAACAGTACTTGGCAGTTTTTTGAGGCAACAATTAAAGGATTTTTGCATATTCTTCCCTTTATCCCTGAAATTGCTCCATGTACTTCCCTACCACTCCCTGTCACTGGGATGAGACTTCTCTCTGGAGTAGCTCCTGGCATCTGGAACAGCTTTTCTGCAACTTCCATGCTTCACCAGTTCCATCTATTTTTATATCTCATCTCTTCTCCCCTGACTATCTCTTTTAATTTCTCTCCATCTGCTTTTTATATTAACTTTATAACTCCATCTAACATTTGTGATGCAGTTTGCATGTAAAGCACCAGCTACCCAAAATAATGCCGAGGCTTGGAGTTAACCCCGTGCCACGGCCCTGCTGCTCTGGAAGGCTGCTCCTCCTTTGGCACAGGTGGGAGCAGCTCCTGGGCAGTGGGCAGAGCAGAGAATCTCAGCATTTTGATATTTCAGCACCAACCCTCAGGATGGAGAGTTGGTTGGGCAACGCAGAAACCAAGAAAGGGGAGCTTGAAGACAGGAAATGGAAATATTTATAAGCAAAGTGATGGCAAGGATAGAAGAAGAAACACGGAGAAACCCCTCATTTACTTATCCAGATAAATCTAGAACTCAGCTGACTGACAGCCCAGCTAAAGGAAAATGCCCAAATCCAGTGCTCCAATATACAGTTTTTACCTTTAATTTTGTCCACAGCTCCTATAGATTTTCACAGTCCACAAGCAAACCTCTCCCTATGGAGGAAAATTCCCATCTGTCAATTCCCTGTCGATGGACAAGGTTTACAGCAGGTTCCAGAAGGTCATTCCCCATCTCCATACTGAGAGTGATTTAAGACCCTTAAAAACCAAGCTGAGTGATTCAGCTGGTGGTTTTAACTTCCCAGTCAGCTACAATAATAACCCAGCATAGAAAACGGGAGATTTAGAATTAATTTGGATTAAATGCTAGAGACAGAATGGAAGCAGCCAGTGCAGGCTGGTTTTAAGGTGCTTTGGAAGCCCTGCAGTGTTTCAGCTGCTGCCAGCTGCACATAAACCTGCACTTCTTGGTCTCTGCTGCTCTAAACAACTCTTTAGTACAGCTAACAAATCTTTGAGGCTGTGTAACCTGTGTTTCACCCACCCTGACCCTCACACAACTTCCCAGAGCAGTGTAAAACACCACCAGTGTATTTCCCTGCGCATTGTGCAAAGTCAATTTTTCTTTTTGATGTTGCTGAGGTTCATTTTATCTTGTGCCAGTGTATTAAAAATCTATTAATGTTTCACACATAAAATGAACACAAATTGAACTCCTGTAAGATTTATGCTGCAGCCTGTGAGGGGCCCAAAGTAACTCCAGCATTATTATGCCCCTGCCTGTGCCAAATTGAACTCCTAACACTGTTGACAAATGCTCCAAAATTCACATGGATTTCTCCCTGACCGCTCTCCCAGTCCTCACTGCAAGTCAAGCCAGTGAATTACGCCTCCCAGAGCTGCTTCCAGTCCTACCAAGCGACCCCCTCACCTGCAGGAAGGAAATTTCAGAAGGAAATCCACGTGTGTTCAGAATTACTCCACTGAAATACGTGTGAGTTATCCTTGGAAATCAGGCAACATCAGTGTCTCCCTTATTATTCACTGTCTGCCTCTGGAATACCAACACAGAGCCTAAATACCAGTTCTTTGCTCAGTCAGCCAGGGCTCTTCCCATGATTTCTGTCTCTGTGTGCTCATGGCTTTAAAACTTATTTATGCCTCTTCTTTTCAAAAGGCTGTGGATTACAGTTATTTTCTTTGCTTGCCCTTTTTTTGGCAGTCCTTCAAGATGTCCAGCTTAGCCTGTTATGACATAGTTTATGAACTTAAGCCAGTGGTACAAGCAAACTGCTGGAGCTGAAATCAGGGGCTAAACACGTCAGGAGTTCTCAGTGCTTGTGGGCTGAATACGGCAGAAACTGGGCTTGGAGAGATTTGGAAAAGCCATGGAATCCTTCCCATTCCTGGTGAGAACCAGCTCTCCCTGGACCAGGCTGGACAGATGCTTCTCTGACCTGTTTTTCTCTGCTGCTATGGAGAGCCCACAGATTCCTTTTGCATATTTTTCTTTTTTCCATCAACCACCTTTCCAAAATACAGAGATATTTTTTTCTTAAAAACATAAATATCTCTCATTGCAATTGGATTCATGTCTGCTTTGTCCAACCCACAGCAGGCAAGGAAAGCAGCCTCACCTCTTCCCAGAAGTTTCCTTTTAGCCTTTTGAGACTCGGCCCTACAAAATCACTCACAGTCCTTTCCATCTTCCCTGACTTTCACCAGAGGAAGGAGGAAAATTTTGGTGGTTGGCATATGGGCACCATCCTCCCCTTCCTGCAGGAAGGACCCAGACCTGCTTAGTGAGGGCTACAAACTAAACCAGGGCTCCTTTCCTTTCAAAATCTGCTCCTGTTGCCTTTCCCTAATGAGTACAGGTTTTTTCATACCTATAATGCTTGGGCACCAGAAAGGAGGTAGAAAAATACATTTATTTTATAATGGAGATAGAAAAATACATTTATTTTATAAAGGAGATAGAAAAAAACCATGTCTTCCATAAAGGAAATACCTTTCTTGTGTCTTTCCTTCCCCCCCTTTGTTGCTGTTCTTCGCATTGATTAAATCTTCATTTAGCTTCATCATTTTTCTCAGGTTTCGTCTCGCATGCTCACTACACCTGGTTTCATAATCTGTTGTCATGGAAATCAGACAGATGTCAAAAACATGGCTTTGTCACTTAATTGTGTAATCCACACAAGAGAAAGAATAATGGAGAGAAGTTCTGCAGGTTAAAGCCAAACAAGAAGACAACGGTGAGGCAAAACCTGCAAAAATTCCCTTTTACACCGATCATTGTTCTCACTGCAGCCTCTGGGGAGTGAAAGCTTGTTAATATTGTTTCTGGGTGCTCAGATTTGTCTATTATTTTAAAACTAAAGGGTCCTGCCCCCTGTCCTTGAAAGGGTTTGGTGTCACAGGAGCAGATGTGGCTGTGCAGGGAGGATCCCTGTATAAGCTGCTTACCCAGGTGAGGCTTTGCAGGTGCTCAGGGAGCTCCAGCCCTGCCAGCAGCATTAGAGGGTTCATGTTAATCCATCACTGACAGCAAAACAGGAACAAACCCAAGGCTTGATCCCTTAAAATCCAGTAGGATGGGCAGAGGAGGCTCAGCTCTCAGAGGAAATGGATTTCAGTGCTGGCAGGGACTGCAGAGCCCGTTGGGAGAGCTGAGGCTCGGTGTCACCAAAGCAGGGGTGACGTCCTGCAGAGCACTGAAGTTGTATTTGCCCCTAAATGCTGGGACCCAGCCATATATTTTTATCTTAGCTGAAGAGTGGGGTGAAAATGCAATCTCGAGAGAAAATGGGATCCAACAAGGCCAGTCCTAGGGCTGGAAATAGAGGCAGCCATCCGTGCTCCTTACTCTTATGAGCAAGATTTATCAGCTCAACATCCACAGCAAAAAATTCAGGAATTTTGTGCTTTTAGTGCTTAGCAGCTCTGTTGAGGACATCACCTTCCATGTGTATTCACACAGCAGTTCTCCAGTCTCCCAGTCATATTCCCTCATATTTTTTATCAAGTTCCTACTAAGCACAGAATAGATTTTTTAATGCTTGTTACAAGAGTAGCCCATGATATCGGCTTATATATCTATTTTAAAATGTCAGCCAGACAAATGAACCTCCCTAAAATAATGCTGGATCTACAGAAATTCCCTGCACACAGGAAATTTGCAGTGATTCCTCGTCAGGGGTGCAGCTGGATCCTGCTTTGTAAATTAACCACAGCAACTCTTGTTGGAAACACAAAGTGGTTTTTTAAGGTATAAAAACACATCTGAATCTGTGCTACTATAGGTAAAGCAGTGAAATGAAGGATTGAAACCAGGATGGAAGGAAGGGCTGAAGGAAAGGAACGAGCTTGAAGCACTGATTTGAGGCTGAATTTGCTGAGTGTGCCTGTGGAGGAAACAACCTTGAATTACAAATTGAGCACATCTGTCCAGGCACCACTGAGACACAGAACCCACAAGCCTCGGGGCCCACGATTTCACACAGCACCTTTCCAGATGAGAGCAGCATTTTCCAGTGCTCAGGAGCCACAAAATATGCAGGGAGCCCCTTCCTGCAGGCAGCCCAGGGGGATGTGCTGAGAGCTGCTGGGTCAGAGCTGCCCCAGAAAGCGCCGAGCTCCAAAGTGCCACGAGCACCACGACACCACCCAGCAGGGTTTTAATATTTCATCCAGCACAATGAATTGTAGCTTTTCAGGATTAATTCATGTTGCTGCAACAACGTGAGCGTTGGAGAAGGGTAAAATTAACATGTTATTTATGCTGAAATTACGGTGACTCGCGAGCGGTGTTCCTGGAAGGCTGGGAAAAGGAATAATTTTGAATAAATTATTGATGGTTTTAAAAGCCTTGCTTATTGATTACAGGTTATAGTCTTAGATTAAAAGAGTGCCGCTAAGTCCTGTCGGAGTCTTTCAAAGTCAGAGTTCATCAGAGTAAACAAGTGCCACAGTGCTGGAACCCGGAGCAGCCAAAGAGGAGTAAAAGTGAAAAATTTGCTTTATGACTTAAAACCCTTCTGTTTATCATTATTTTTTCTTTCTAAAAAGTACTCTAGAAGAAAATCATTCCAATATTATAGGAAATCAAATAAAACTATAAGAAGTGCAGCAAGTCCTCAAAGACTGCACGTGGTTTTTAGTGCTCTGCTCTGGGTGACAAGGCGTGATGGGTCAAAAGTTGGACTCGAAGGTCTTGGAGGAGTTTTCCCACCTTGAGGATTCTGGGATTCCATTCTGTGACTGGATCAGTGTTGGTGTTGGGTGATATCTCCCTCAGACAATCAAATTTACTGCTCCAGCTGTTCGAAGTGCAGAGTGACTTGGACAGTAACTCCTGGATTTTCCCCCAAACTCTCACCCAGCTTCTCTAAAATGCTCTGCGTTGTTCTAAACACAGAGGCAGCATCACTGCGGGCTATTCCCAGTTTCCTCCTGGATAATTGAGGGATCCTATTACTGTGTTTAGTTTCTCATTCTGTTCCTTCACACAGTGTGCTGTGGTCATGGGCATTTCACCCTAGAGGTCCTCAGCAAATTCCTGTAATTACTTCTCCCCATCTCTCGTTCATTTATTCCAACTGAAATTATCTCTGAACATTAGTTCCATTTGCTAAATCTCTTCTTGCTTTATTAACTTTAATCAAACTGATACATTCTGCTAAATGAAAGGTGGTCTGGATGCCATACCTGGCTCAGCTCTCTTCCCAGGGGGAAACACCCTCTTGAAACAACGACAGGAGTTAATTTTGCAATCGTCAGGATGGAATGTGGCCGCTGTAATTTCAGTTACTGAACGGTTGCCACCGATGCCATTTAAAAGCTGCCTTGCTGATGCAAAAGTGATCTGAAAAAAATTCTGTGTGCAGTCACTTGAATTTCAAAGTGAGTTCTCTGTGCCATGGAGATGCATCTCCACTACTGTTTGCTTTTTACGGGGTTTAGAGGGAAGGGAAATTCAGCTGGGCAAAGTGCACTTCCTACTCATGGAGGGATGGGATTAAAGAAGGGAAAGAGAAAGGGTTTGGCTTTCATTTGTATTTATTTTTAGAATTGGTGAGCTGCACAGATTCTGTGGTATTGGGGAAACACAAAAGGCTGGTTAAATACTTTGTAACTCACATTGCTGCTAAGGAAAAAACTCCCAGAATAAAAAAAACCACGTGAGAAAGATGACAGCTTTAAAAATCCTCATTAAAATCAACCCAACCAGACCTCTCAAACCATTTTGACTTCAATTATTCTGCTTTGCTGTGTCAAACACACATTAACGGCCCAATCCTGTTCCCATGGCAGGCAGCAGAAATACTGCCCCTTGTCTGAACAGGAGTGAGCAGGAGTTCAGGAGTCAAGCCAGAGATCTCTGAGGAACAGATAAAAGCTCAGCCTCCAGCTCCTGTTTTCAGAGTGTGTTCAAACTAAGATGGTAACAGGAAAAGCAGATTTTTTACATATGTATACCTATATATATAGCAATATGTAAAATACAGAGGTAAATGTTGATGCTGTTTATTGTATATCTGAATTCCTTCATGGAAAGATGATGGGAGAGAATGTACTCCTTTGTGCCATCATTACTAACAGGAGCTTAGAAGCATTTTGGTGTGTTTTTGTCAATCTAAAAGCATTGCTAAAGCATAGAGAGTGCAAATGCACACATTAGGCTTTAGGATATTTCCCAGTTATGCACAAAAAGTGCTTTGTCACAATAAGCTGAATTCCTCCTGAAGAGCATCTCTGCTGTGTGGCAGATTTCAGGGCTGAATAATGAGTTAATTGGGACAAACACACTGAGTCATGAGGGAAAGGAGAGGATTAAAAGCCTGGCACACACAATTAATGAACTTTCTGTGCCGGCAGAAAACAGAGGAAAGTCCAGAACGGACTCTTCATGTGTGATTTCTGACTGCCCTGCCTCGACAGCTGCTGGTCAGATTTGGGTTCTGAGGTTGTCTCTGAAACGTGCATGGAGCTGGTTCTGCCTTTTAATTGAGAGCAAAACCAGTCAAACTTCTACAACAGCACCTAAAATGCGACTGTAACAAATCTGCTGTGGAAATGAGTGACCTTGCAGCTCCTGTGGAGTGGCCTGGTTCAATGGCAGCAAACCCATTGTCAGGCAATTATATGGAATCATTTTCGACTGCACTCAGAAAATTCCCCAACTCCTGGGACAGCAGCAGGGGATATTTATTGATGTGTTTGAGAGACATTGCAGATTTCTGGCTTAGCTCAAGTGGAATCTGTAGCCCTGCAAACAAATGGGGCAAGAAGCAGCCATGTAATGCCAGGGCAGGATCCCAGTTGCCTGATTTGATCCTTGCTGTCTTCAAAGATGTGGGATCCAGCTTTTCAATTCCTTCCCAAAGCACTCCCAGGAGTGGATTCAGGCAATGTGGAGCTCAGGACCCATCCCACTTTTGTCTCTGCTCTCATTGCGGACTCGTGCTCTCCCTGTGGGATTTACCTGCCCTCCTCTCCTGTCTGGACAAGGAGGTTTTAGAAGAACTGAGAAAAAACCTCAATTCTTTTGCACAAGAATCTGGGCTTATCAATAAATATTAATAAGGAAAAGCAACAGGAAAAAGAATAGCAAGGGGAAAATAATAAAAATAAGATTATGTTTCCAAACCTTTGTAGCCTTCAGCTCTTTTTTTTTTTTCCAGTAACATCTCTAATCCTCCCACTGTCTCCCAAAGAGAGCTTTGCTAACCTGTGGAAGTTTGATAGCTGGCCTCTTTTGTCCTGAATTTATCTTTATAGGAGTCCCATTGCAGGTTTGAAAATTAATAACAGCACAATCCCTGTACCTTACCTGAGTGAATTTGATGTATTTTCATGCTGTTCATCTTCAAATATCCGGACTGGTACTTTCCACTCTCCCTAAAGAGAAGATTTAAATCTCTCAGTCACATACTGGGAAGCAAGTTATCATTTTTAAGGCTTTGTTGTAAGACTTAGACCCTTGCTGGTCTAATTATATGTTAGGTAAAAACACAGGAGATGTTTGTCTCTTACATCAGCTGGCTTGTAAAATCAGAAATCTAAAATAACCCAGTGGAAGCTGATAAGCCAAAAGGAAAAAATACCAAAGCCCTGATAGCACAGACAAATAGGACAGACCCACATTAACGTGTGGTTCTGGAAAGGATTGGTAAACACCGAGAGCAAGGAGCCACTTTTAGATCTCTCTGAACTCGTTCCCTTTAAATTGAGTCACACTCACAGTGTTTGTAATGGATGGATCATTCCTGAAGTTTCTTAAGTGTGACAAAACTGTAAATCACCTGGAATCCACATTTCAGGCACGGTATTATTTCATGCATGTCAGCTGATCCTTTTACCCTCTTTAAGCCATCAAAATGTAAGGCTGAGAATATCAAGGTCTGCTAATTAACGTCTTAACGTGATTGATGTCTTGTTTTGATTACTTTAGCTTAACAGCATTTAATTTTAGACTGTGCACAGGTCTCTCATGTCAGCAGCTGTATCATTTATACAAAGAGTGAAGCCCTTTTTTACAGCAATTTTTAGTAGTTACTCTAACCCAGTAAAAAACATGCAAGGTGCTTAAAGCATTTTGTTTTCAAGATGACTTTAAAAGAAGAAATCCTAATGACTAGAGCAGCCAGTGTCTTCACAGATATCATTCATCTTCCTAAGAAACACACTTTACAACCAGAGCAGAATTGCCACAAGGAACAGCTAAGAAAAACATAAATATTCAAAATATGTCGAGTTTCTAATGAAGAAAATTGCAGAGGTGCACGTAAATATTTAAAAAACCTCTCTATGTGTTCCTATATTGGTAAGGAATGTGTGTTTTTGTGACAGTGGAACTGGATTGTGTTAAATCATGCAATTTTAGTATTTAGGAGTTCATGGAATTTAGGATTTAGGAGATGGACAGAGCACGCTCCTCATGGCCATTCACACAGTGCAGCAGGGCAGAGGTGGGGTTTTTTTTGGCCAGGACATCAGGGACCTTGTAAAGGTCTCCTGAAAATACAGGTTTGAACTAAAGTAATTTAGGTATGTAGTGAGTGCATGCCTTTGATGGGCTGTGTGCCTGGAAAGAGGCTTAAAATCACGGAATCAAATCAATTCCAGCTGGGGACAGAGTTCAAGTTCTTATCTGTAAAGATTTTGTGGAAAACTTTTCCAGGTATTGGGCAGTGTTAAGACACTATCTATCTCCTGGGCTGTATTTGTATCACGATCAGAAGGGAGTGATAAAGCATGGATGGAAAATTCCTTTGTAGCCCAGATTTCTTGGAAATAAGGCTGAATGCTGCAGCCCAGAAATGTCCCCAAAGAGATCAGGCCAGGCTGTGGAGGAGGGGACACTCCCTCCTAACTCTGAAAATCAAAGCCAGACTGGCAGCTCCCTGAACCCACAACTCCCTGGTTCTTCCAGTCCCTCCTAGCCTGGGTTAAAGATAATAATAATAAAATTAAGACATCTTGAGAGGTAGTGTGGATCAAATCCAAGTTGTTATTTTACTCTGCAGGGATAGCTGGGAGATGAGCCCAAAGTCCTGGGAGCCATGCAGGGTTAGGAAAGCCCTACTTAAGCCCTGATGTAAATGGCAAAGCAGCCCTTTGACTTATGTGGGTATGGATTGAATTCCCGAAAGAGGGAAGTCTCAGAGTGCATATTTGGATGTCCTGCAAAGGGCCTGTGTTCAGAGCCATAAAGAGAGCAAGGTCTGAGTCATCTCTATCCCCAAACTCCCCAAATGCAGCCACGCAGTGCACTTTTCCTGGCATGGCTCAACAAAAGCCTCAGCAGGTGTGGAAACACTGCACTCCAAACTCTGGGCTGTGCTTGGAATGCTGCTTTCTTCATGGATCCCTCCCCAAACTCTTGAAATGCCCCATAAAACTCTCTGTTGCCTGTCCCCCAGCCTGGTGTTATCTGCAGCCCCTGAGGAGCAGCTGGCCCTGGGCTCTGCTCAGCAGATGGCTGGCCCAGGGCTGGCAGGGATGAAGGAGATGAAAACCCTCTCCACAGCTGATGGATGCAAAAAATCCAGGCTGGTCCATCCTGGTGGGGTTGTTCCTTTCAATGAGTGCAGTTTTGAGCTTGGTGCGTTGTCAAAAGTCAGCTGAATCCATGGAGGTTAGAAATTGTCTGATATCAGGGTTATTAGGGTCGGATATCAGGGTTATTAGGATTTGATATCAGGGTTATTAGGGTCGGATATCAGGGTTATTAGGATTAACCACAGGGATGCTGGGTTTAACCACGGGGATTCCTCTGGCTCTTGCTTCAAGCAGCAGGTAGAGAGCTGAATTCATGCTTCAGGGGGATTTTCCATGGCATTTATTCCCTTAGGACAGAGAAGCCATGGCTGTCCCATCCCTGGAAGTGTCCAAGGCCAGCTTGGATGGGGCTTGGAGCAACCTGAGACACTGGAAGGTGTCCTCACCCATGGCAGGGAGTGGACATAGATGATTTTTAAGCTCCCTTCCAACCCAAACCATCCAGAGATCTCCACTAATACAAAGAGATCAGTTTTTAATCATCCCAAGCAATCTGTAGGAGAAACAAGAAACAGTAGTGAAATATCAGACCTGATTTCAGCAAGTGTCCCTCTAATTGGAGCCTTGTTAGGCTGTGGGTTTTGGATGCTGGGATATTTCAAAAAGCAACATTTAATGCTTGGTCTGGGCACATTTTTATGGGCTCTAAATAATAGGAGAAAGAGAGGAATCTGCAGGAATGAGCTCCTGGAAGAGCAAACTAAGCACAGGACTGTTTATTAAGCCTTAGAATAATGAAAAGGGAGGGTAAAAAGAGGAATTTAACTGAATTTGATCTTGTGCTCTGTGATGTTTGCATTTTTTCAGACCATGGCTCTTGTACAGCCCTGCAGGATGGCTGGAAAAGTGGGAATGTCGTGGGAATCACGTGTCCCTGCTAGGGAAAGTAAATAAAAGCATCTTCAAAGCAGAGCCCAAACCAGAGTCAGGGCTGACTGCAGATTATTTCCCTGATTAAAGGGTCAGCAGAAGTTCAAAAAGATGAGTTTAGCCATGGAATCCCAGAATCCTTAAGGGTTGAAGAGACCTCCAAGACCATCGAGCCCAACCTTTTCCAACACCCACTAAACACCTACTGGATTTTGGGACCCTTCCAGGGCTGATGCCTCCACCACTGCCCTGGGAGCCTGTTCCAGTTCCTGACCACTCTCAGTTAGCACCCAGGAGGTGCTGCCCTGTGTGGGAAGCACGGAAGAAGTCTCACCTGGCCGCTGGAAGAGGAATGTTCCTTGTATCCCTCATTTTCAGTGTGTGCTCCATCAAATGCTGCACATTTAATGACTTTCCTTTCTCCTGCTCAGGATATGTATCTGTTGAAGTCTCCTGCCCGGATCCCCAGCTTTGATAAATCCCCCATCACCACCTGGAATGGTCCATTCCCCAAGCAATCTTCCTTGCTTTTGCACCTCAATTTCTTCTCCCAGTCCACTGGTTCATCTTGAGCTAAAAATAGTGAGGAAAAAAAAAAAAAATCAGAGTTTTAGTGAAAAAACTGCAAACCTCAATTAATTTCTCTATCTATTAGTAAAGAGCTTTTCCTTGAGGCATGGCCCACAAATATCTGTAAATCTCAAATTGTGTCTTGGCTCAAACTCTACAAATGAGTGATTAAAATGTGGCCCCGTCTTTAGGAATCGCTTTTTTTTTTTTTTTTTTTTTTAAAATTTAAGAATTTCTAAAGCATTGGGCTCCACTCTGCACTTCCAAAAAACAACAAAGGCAGGGAGGGGCATAAATCACCTTTTTACCTGCAAGAAGCATCTGATGAGAAGTAAAAGTAAACCCATATTACTCATGGTGTTGACCTGTAGCGGGAGGAAAGTTGGAAAATCCCTCAAACTGGGGGTTTTAGGCTCTGCTTGAGTTATTCAGACCCCTGGAAGATGTTTTCCATCTACACCTCCTTACCAACACTTCATCATGTCCCCAAGGGGCCTCTTGTTCCCTGTGAGTCTTTCCAAGGGAAAGAGGGGACAGGAGGGATGGGTCTTGCTCTGCTGTGGGATCCCTTGGGGGTTTATTTTGTCACTGCCTTCATGACATTGCTCTGAGACCCTCCAGGGACACCTGAGGACATCTGGGGACAATGCTGTCCACGCCCCGGGGCTGCTGCGGGATCCCAAGCTCTGGGAGCTCTGGGGAAAATCCAGTGCTGCAGCTTTTCCCTCTGCCTGGGTGTCTCTTCTGGCAGTGTAATCACATCAAACCTCGGGAATAAAGGGAAACCTCATTACCCTTAAAATGCTTGTCAAAAACCCCCACCCTCAGCCAGGCCAGGTTTTCATAGAGTCATAAAACATCCCGAGCTGGAAGGGACCCACGAGGATCCCCAAAGTCCAGCTCCTGGAATTCCTTTGTGGTGAAACGTTTGCCAATGCAATTCACACCTTCAGAGCTCCTGCCATGTGCCCAGGCTGTGCCAAAAATCGCAGCGGTGTTGGGAAGGTCTGGGCTTACCCTGGGCTGCCCTTGGGCTGGCTGTGGAGACCAGTGACACCAGCAGCAGGTCCCAGCTGGGTGACAGGACCTGCAGAGTTGCTAAAAAAAGAAATTCCAGCTTCCTATAAGGGGAATCTATGAACTGGAAATCCTGAAAAATGACAGAATCCCCATATTCTGCCCTTTCCTCAGACACAACACCTCTAAAACCGCACACGAGCGATGGAATTAAAGAGGAATAATAAATGTAGCAGTGTAATTGGGGCACAACTAACTCCAAATCAGCAGAGCAGCACAAATGCAATGGAGAGAGATCAGGGCAGCAGCTGCTTTGGTGATCTTGCATATTTGGAGAGGCAGGTAGAGCAGTTTGTTACCCTGGAGCCGCTCGAGCAGGCACAGAACGTGGATTTCCAATAAATGGAGACCTTCTGCTGGAGCTTATGTTGCTTTCTTCCCGCTGCTGTTCTGGGATTTATCTGGAGTTCACAGGCTGGGTAAAGTGGCCACTAATCTTCCAGCAGCACACTGAGAGCGTTTGCAGCAGTGCAGCTGCTGAAGTCGTTCCCAACCAGGCTCAGGAGACAGCCATGAGGATTTGGGGGGATTTTTCTGTACCAACAGGTGAAAGAAGATTTCTTCCCACCTGAAAATGCTGGGCAACAAATTTTGGCCTCACTTCAAGGGTGTCTCCTCACAGGGATCGAGTACAAACTTGATTTTCCAGTTTGCTCCTGCTGCTAATGCTCCTACGCTGTCAGGAAAGGGATTTTGTGTGTGAATGGAATTGCAGTGAGAAACCACACACCTGGGAAAAACCCCATATAGAATAAAAATAGATGAGAAAACACCAAACAGAGGGAGAAATGCTTTCTCAGAACGCCCCGGGGAAGGCAGGATTAGCTGGGTGTTTTGCTGTGTGTTAGGGTGCTTTATTTAGTGCTGCTGAGGATCTCCAGCTTGGTTTGTGGGTTGCACTCCAGAAGAACAGAGGGAAGCAGATTCCAGATCAGGCATCCCATGTGCTGGGCTGCTGATCAGCTTACCCGGACCCTTCCCTGTGCTTCCAGCCAGGATCTGCCTGTTGGCTGAGGGGTTATGGCTGCATAGAAGGGTTTTGCTCAAAGATGCACTTTCTTGTAGCTGGGTGCTTCTTGCAGAGCTGCTGGCACGGGGAGTTCTTCATCTGCCACTGGTGCTGAAAGGAAAGCAGTAAGTAGTAAAGGAGTGAACCACGGGGGAGGTTAATGGGACATTAATTCCCATCAGTGTAGCAAAAGAGGGGCTTTTGCCCCAAATCTGTGAGTGCAGAAGGGGGAGAAAGCCTCTCAGAGCAGTTTTCAGAGCTGGAGCTGCTGAGCTGCTCCTAAAGTGTTACAGAATCGTGGAACCATCAAGACTGGAAAAGAGCTCTGAGATTGAGTCCCACCTTTAATGTTCCTCACTAACCCCTATCCCAGTGCCACATCCACACCCCTTTGGACACTTCCAGGGATGGGGATCCACCGCTGCCCTGGGCAGCTGTGCTGATGCCTGACCCCCCTTTCCATGAGGAAAGATTTCCCAATAGCCACACAACCACAAATCCCATGGTCTGTGGGTGCACAGAGAGAGAAACCCAGCAGGTGTCAGGGAAATGGGCAGAGGGAAAATTCTTTTTGCAGTCCACGTCTAGCTCTAAACCTAAGGACAAGGTGTGTGTGCAGCCACCCAGGGTCCTCCACGTGCTGCCAAGAACAGCAGAAATCAGCCATGCTGAAAGAATTCTCCTTTCTTCATTCCAGCTTCCCACAGTCCAGCATTCATTGCAGGCCCGTCTAGATTTAGTGAGACAAAATTAGACATAATGTAATTAACCCAGAATATTCTTTATTTTTCTACTGTAAATGGTAATAACAGCAAATTATGGTAAATAATTATGGGCTGCTTACAGCATTTTCTGTAGATAAGACAAAGCACTTTTTCTTTTGATAAGATTTTAGAACTGTACAGACTTTATAGCTGGCGAGGTAAATGACTTTTCCCGTGGTTTCAACATAATGGGCTGTGCAGATAAAGGATTTTTTGTGGGAATGTGGATGCTTCCAGATGTTTCCCGTATTTCCCTCATTGATTTAAACATAATCTTCACGTGGTTGTGCACAGGGAGTTCATGCAAGTTATGCATAAAAGGCACTAATGCACGGAGGCAGGGATTTGGAAGAAGAAAATGTGGAATTTTACACCAGTTTTAAATGCAAATGATGATTTGATTGACTGTATCTAGCCAGAAATGCTGCTAGGTGTGAAACTTTGTGTTCTTTCTGATATTGTGCCTGGAGAATTCAAATCTATAAAATTAATTAGCTGATTGGAACGGTGCCAGTTTCAATAGATGCACTCCAAAGTGAGGCTGGGGGTACTTGTTGCCCAGTTTTAAGATTCTGAAGTTTACTGAGTGATTTGCCTGGATTCCAAGGTTTACTAAAGGATTGTAAAGATATTTTTGGAGAAACAATCAAAAATTTAATCCAAACCCATGCACCAAAAAAAATAGAGACTCCCTGAAAGCACAAAATGTGTTTGGTCTGAGAGTGCGTTAATAGACAACGTTTTATGACACAAAGTTTCTTTAGTCCACAGATATTTGAGTTGAAGGGTTAAAAAAAGCAGTTAATAGAATAATATTTCCCTTTTTTATTGCTTAAAATGCAAGCAATAGATCCTGACACCAGAGCATAACTCCTTGGAGGAAGGGTATTTCTGGGAATAATACCAGCACCAAGCCCCAGGCTGAGCCCAGTCTGCAGGAACATGATGTGGAAATGCTTTTGAGACCAGGCAGCTGCAAAGAAGAGCTATTTTTGGATATAATTACCACAAAGATATTTGCAGTTTATAAGGCTGGGCCTGTACCTGGTGTTTTACTGATGAATCAAACATATAGAAGAATATATATTTTTTTCACTATTTACGTGGATCAGGGTAAAACCTGTTATTCTTTTCAGCTCTTGCATGTGGGTGAGTGGTTGCTACCAGAACCCTTTTAGTCCCAGGCTTCCCTTCAAGCACACCCTTAATTCCCACTGGAATCCAGGAGCTTTCCAAGTGTGATTAAACTGAGTGTGTGCAACTGCCAGGGGCTTGGGAAGGTGTGGAGTGTTACAGAATCATGGAATTACTCAGGTTAGCAAAGTTCTCCAAGGCCACGGAATCCAAGCTGTGCCCGATGCCCACCTTGTCCCCAGCCCAGAGCACTGAGTGCCACCTCCAGCCCTTCCTTGGGCACCTCCAGGGATGGGGACTCCACACCTCCCTGGGCAGCCCCTGCCAAGGCCTGGCCACCCTTTCCATGGAGAAATTCCTGCTGCTGTCCACCCTGAGCCTCCCCTGGCCCAGCCTGAGGCCATTCCCTCTCCTCCTGTCCCTGTTCCCTGGCAGCAGAGCCCGACCCCCCCGGCTGCCCCCTCCTGTCAGGGACTTGTGCAGGGCCACAAGGTTCCCCCTGAGAGTTTTTATGTTCCACAGAACTTGAAGCAGACAAATTTCAGGTTGGTATTTGAAGACTATTTTTTTAAACACACGTTTCCCATTCATGTTAAAGGGTTTGTCTGCAAGACACTCGTAAAAACATAGCAAGAATAAAGAATAGAGTTTTCAATGAAAGCTGGTAGCCAATCCCTTCTGGTTTTAGATAGAAAAACCATCCTGAAAATCTGATAGTTTCATAGAAAAATCAAAGGAACGCCATTCTGTTAAACTGGTGATTTACCAGTTGACAGAAAGCACTGCAATGTGTTTTGAAAGTTCATAATAAACTTTGCAAATGGTTTGAAATGAGATGCAAATTAGCCTGTGATAGAAAAGCAGCCTTTACCAACTTTTACTTGAAATATTCTAGTCTTAATTAAAGTTTCCAGAAGCACTGAGAAGGTGGTGTGGAGGGCAGGAGGAGCTGGGGCTGTGGGCTCGCTCCAGGATTTATGGTCCCCAAATCCAGCTCTTCTTTCAACCCAATTCTCCTTCCTGAGGGTGTTTGGTTGGGCTCTGGCCCCACTCCCAGCAGCACCCTCACCCGACACCACAAACTCCAGCAGTTCTCAGACATGACAGTAGAACCTTCAAGAAGGGGTTTTGCTCCTAAATCAGTTTTTAGAAAGATTTGAGAGAATTCTGGCAATTATTTTCAATTACAGGGGTTAAGGGTTGGACTCAGAGATCCTACAGCTCTTTTCCAGCCTCAGTGATTCCATGATTTTGTACTCACAAGAACGTTTTAACAACTCCTTGTGAATATCTCTGCTGATATGAGGACGAGACAGTGATACTTCTGCTTTAAAACAACCACAACTCTGTGTTTTGAGGGGTTCACTGAGCACAAAGAGAGATGCAAGCAGAACAAGATGATGTGCAGGAGTTCGACTCGCTGATCTCCTGGTGGGCTCCAGCCACGAGCCAAGAGGATATTGGTAAACACTGCTAAGCACAAAACAAAGTCATAATCTTTATAAGAATGTCCATACACTTCTAAACCTGTGGGGTCTGGGAAACCACAAAGTGATTGTGAATATAGAGCTCCCAGGTTAATAGCTGCAAATCAAATGCATTAGGAAGTCCGGCCGGAAGACGCCGATAAGAAATAGTCTTTGTTCCTTTGGAAATAGCAATACTTAAGATAAAAGTGGAGCACATTTTAGAGTGGAGATGAATCTAACTTCCAAATCAAACATGAAGTGAATATTGAAAAGAACAGCAGGGAAAGCAGTTTTGATTTTCTTCCCGAGTTCAATATGTGAACTTTAAAAATAATTTGTTCTTTTGTTTGTGTTGATGGCTCCACAGTAGAATAAAAACTCATGTTTCCCAGACTTTTCACAGTCTGCATCATTTTTTGATATCTTATTTGTTGTTGTGGGGTTGGATTTTTTTTCCCCTTTAATGCAATACTCTCTGTTTCAACATTATTGACATAAGGCAGAACTTACCTGACATAAAACCTGCACAGTAGTTCCAGAACACAAGGAGAGCTATCATGGGGTGTCCTTAGCCTCATCCACAGGTGAAGGAGGAATGAGGCAGGACAGCAGTGATGTCCCAGGTGTGTCACAAAGGGACACCAGCCAGGGAAAACCCAGCTCCTGTTTTTTCCTGCCTGGGTTTGACACCTCTCTGCCAAGGTCTGTGCTCCCCTTTTATCATCCCAATGACCCCATCCAGGTTTTAGTAGCTTCTCCTTACACAAATAAACCCCACAGCAACAACCACACAGGAATCTCCTTTCCCTCCTTCTGCTTTACAGGCAAAATATGATCTGTGGGATTGGTGCAAAATATGCATCAATCATGCCCAAAATATTGCAGAGGAATGGGAAACAAATTCCTGAATTCTTGAGCTGTGTCTTGACCATGGATAACTTTATGTAGTAGAAACAAAACATCCTTCATGTCACTCATCCAAGTCCTACAAAAGCCAAGAAGATATTTAAACCCAGTGTCTTCAGCACTTTCCTCTTGAAACCATCTGGCCTCTAAGGTGGAAAGCTGTCAATATCTTCAGCTAAAGTAGAATTTCATGGTATCAGTGAATTAATTTAGAATATGAGACTCTGATTTCCCAGCAGTCATTTACTGTTTTTCTTCCCATGGTGGCACTGGGACATTATTCCTGTAGAAATGGGACTGAAGAGGACACTTTTTGTTTGTCCATAGTGCAGGTATTTTCTGTCTCTTCCTTATCAGCTGCTTAATAATTGTTGTCTCCCAAAGAGGAACAAAATGTTCTCTCATAAGTGGTATAAAACTAAGGCTGGGACAGAGTGAAGTGAGGGTCGTTTGTTCAGGTGAGGAGCTTTTGCAGCTCTTTCTTTCTTAATTTCAGGGGAGGACAAGGGCACACCTTCTTCAAGCTTGGCTGGATTTGAAATTATCTATCGTCATGCTTCCTCTGGCTCAGCATCCTCATGGGCTGTTCTTAGTGACATCTTCATTTTAGGTTGGATTATGGAGTCTATTTCATGCAAATGCAGCAGATTCTAATTGCCTTTGGTGCAGCAGTCCTCGGCCGTCAAGTTCCCCTCTCAAAGGCTGGAAAACATGGAAAAATGTGCTTTTTCCACAGGAGGAGCTGGCAGGGGGGAAGAAAGGGAAAGCTGGAGCATCTCTGGTGGGTGGGAGAGCAAAGTCTACTCCCTGGAATACCCAGAAAAATGATCAGGAGGAAACCAGGAGGTGTTGGCCAGAGCTGAGTGTGCACAGGCAGAAGCAGATCAGACACGAGGAAGGCTGTAATTTAAGGGATTTATGACTTAAAAATTATTTTGGAGTAAAATGACCAAGTTCAGAAAATGTCTTGGCTGAGATGAACTTTCTTTCTCCCCTGGTGCCTTATTTCTGATGGAATGAAGTTCCAACTGTAGAAGCCCTTTGAAAGCTCAGCTGTTTGCAACAGAGGCAAGGCCCCCATTTCATTTCCAATTGTTGACCATCAAATTAAAGTGGGATTAGATGGGCTCTGACTGGGATGAAATGGCTTTCCATCCAATCTCTTCTCATGTTTCCTTCATTCAAAGCTTGCTGCACTGGACACGCACATATTCCATCTACATCTCTGTATCTCAATCAGCTGGCTTTTAGAGCTGACTTTATCTATTTTTCATATTCATTTCTCGGTAACACTCCTGAGTCCATTAGGGTCTCTAATTCTCCCTGGCCAGGAAAAGCAAGCTGTGCTCCCTGTTCCATCCCACACTCACGGACAGCATTGCTCAGCTCACACCAGTCCCACAGCTTGACCCGGCAGCTACTGGAGAAGTTTTATTTGATTACAATAAAAGCAGCTGTGAAAGATCAGAGTTGCATTCAAATGCTTGCAAAGCATCACAACCTTATTTTCTAGCTGGCAAAAGCAAAGTAAACATGAGCTTTCTCTAATGAGAATAAAAGATAATGACTTATTAAAAGATACGTGGCCACCATCCCGCCCATAACCTGATTTACTTCTGTCTGATGATGATTTAGGATTCATTTATTGCTTCTCTCAACTTTTTTTTAAAGAAAAAGGCCTCAAGATCAAGATGTGCTGTCAGATTAAGGCAAAGCATGAAACTGGAATGTTGGAAGAATTTGGACTGGGCACTGTAAGACTCACTTGAACGAACTCGGCCACTCTCAGGAAAGCAAAAATTCATCGGTAGGAGGACGACAAGCACAGGGACAGTCACCTGCTGCCTCTCCAGCAGCTCTGGCTCCATGTCACAGAACTGTGGGACCTGGAGAATGGGTCCTTATCGCTGGTGCCCCTCCCTGGAGAAGAAGAATGATATCAGAGAGCCCTGGCGGTGGCAGGAGGTCAGGGCTGCAGTGCCCAGCAGCCGTTTTCCAAGGATAGCCTCAAACCAGGCTCTCCCATCACCCTGCTGCCCCCAGGAGCTGTTTCCAGCCTTTGCCAAACCACATAAATCAGCGACTACCACATGAACAGATCAGCATTTCTCAGCTTTCTTCCACGGGAAGAGGCACCATCTCGAGGAATGTCTCCAGAGAGACAGAATTCCTCCTTCTCCTCAGCAACAACTCCGCCAAAGCCTCACTTTTCACCACCATCTTTTAAGACAGGGCTTGAAAAAACATTTTCCCAGAGTCAGATTTATAATCAGTTGTGGCTGCTGCGATAAGGGACATATATGAAGTCGTTATCATATAGATTTTGGTAATATTGTGCACATTTTCAGTTTGTGACCTATATTTCACCAACATATGCAATGTGACACATGCCATCAGAAATTAGCCATGTCATTATGAACAGATAAAGAACGTGACACACACCATTAACACGTGCCAAAACCCATTACAATCCTCCTCCATTAAAGCTGCCCAAGCACTTCCAAAACGAGAACACCCAGGCCCTTTAAAAACACCGAGTTTGGCTGGTGCACCTTTAATTTTGTTTTATGAGGGCTCCTGGCTAAATCCTGCGTCGTTATTCCATATTCCTGGTTTGCTGCCATAACAGGGACTCTTTCCTGTAATACATGGTCAGAGAAGTGGCAGCAGAGGAGCACGTTCCTGGTAGCACTTGGCACATGCCGCTGGGATTTATGGAGATTAAGATGCAAAATGAGATGATAATGCAATGCAAAGTATCTCCCAGCCCTAAATCAGAAGCAGAAAATGTAGCAGTCTTGTTTTCCCTTTCGCTGAGTCTTTCGAGAAGTCTCGAACTTTGCTTTTCTTCCCCAGAAAAGCAGGTGATCCATTTCTCACTTTCCTCCTTCTCATTACAAAGCAATTAATTAAAATTAAATTCCTGGAAGTGTTAAAGGGGTTGCAGCAACAACATGTGTTAATATCTCTGGTGCTATCAGAGTCATCTCCACTTTAAAGAGGCTCTTTGTTACTAGGAAAAAGTGGATAAAAAGCACTTTCAAGCCAAAGCAGCTTGTTTGGAAGGGCTTTGTTATCTGGGTATTTGAGAAACCACCTTAATGATCACTCAAACACGAGTTTATCAAGGAATAGTGGTGTGTCTGTATCCGTATATTGTCATTAGGGGAATGAAAACGCTTTAGGGTCACATGAGGGGACCTCTGAGGCTGCCCAGCCAGGCAGGGCACACAGAGGACACACACACAGGCAGGGGACAAGCAGAGCACTGCCCAATTTGGCACTCGGACCTGCTGAGGATATGTTTTGACACCCTTGTTCTGCCCTGTCCTCTCTCATTTTTCACCTTCAAAAAAATCCCTTTTTGGACTTGGGAAGTTGTTTTTGCTCTTTCCAAATTCCGGGGAGAGGAACGTGACGTCGCAAAGCTCCTTGCGGTCTCTGGTTTAGGAATGCTGTGAAAATCAGCCCCATCCTCGGGGAGGGGAGTTCCTGGGATCCCCTGGGATGCAGAGGAAGGGGTCACGGCCGGACTCTTTGTGCAGAAGGTGGCAGAACGAACGAGCATCTGTCGTGTCGAGCTACCGGGCCACGGGGAGAGGAATCTTAAAAGCTTTGTCACCGCCAATTTGCTTCCAGCCTTCCCCGCTGTCGAGGCAGGGGTGTCTTCGGAGCTGTCCTGCAGAACTCCCAATGCCGAGATCTCATGCTCTATTTACCCCTGGTGACTGCCAGGCTTTGATTCATTAGCACAGACAAACTGATTTCCTTCCGCAGCCCGACCTGAGGAGCCGCGTTTTCTGCACACACGCTAAAAACACATCCTAGAAAACCCTAAATGAAAAATGCTCCCTTGGCACTCGCTCGCTGGAAAAGTCTTATTCTTTCCTGGTACACTGATCTTTCTCCCACAGCTTTTGTTCCCTCGTTAGCATCCACGAAGAGTGGAACGCAGGCAGGACGTGCCTGTCAGCATGGCAGGCTGGGAAAGCTATGATTAAAAATTATGTTGCTCATTAGTCATTGCAAATCAAGCTGAGAACAATGCTCTCTCTGGCCAATTTGTAAACAAACATCCTGTTCAACCTGGGTTCTCTTTAAGGGAGAGAGCAGGAGAGCAGCTCATAAATAAATAACTCCCTAATTCTGCAGGAGACACAGACTCGGGGCAGCTTACTGGGTGAATAAATATTCCATAATTTCATTTTCTACAAAACTGCCTCCTACAAATTTGGGTTTCAGATATCCCTAATGCCAATAATGATGCATAAATATTTGATGCAGGCGAGAGCAGTGTATGTGTGTGTGTATCTGGGTGTGATCAATGCCTGTTCTCGCGTGGACAGAGAATTATCATTAAAAGTAACAAATTAGTACCCTGAGAATACTGTCAAGAACACCACGTGAGTGAAAAAAAACCCCTCAACCTCAAGACAGATGAATGTTCCTCTTCCATTCGTGAGCTCCCAATGTGAAAAAGTGTCAGTGTTACAAAAAAAGGCATTTCCAGTATAATTCCTGCATATTTTCTCCTCCACAAACATCACTTCATTTCTCTTGGGCACCGGCAGGTTTAGGAACGGCTTTGAATCAGTCCCAGAACTCTTGTCACGTGTGTGAATTAACATTCCTGGCCACGGAGCAGGCTGAGTTCAGACACCAGCCCGTGCCTCAGAAAAGAACATTTCCTCAGCCTTCCAGCAGAGTTAAAACGAGTGGCTGGTGGCACAGCACACGGACATTCCTGCCCTGAACTCCCTGGAAAACACTGATTCCCGGGGAAGAGAGAACACAGGCTCCATTTGATGCTGTGTTTGGGAGGTGCTGAATGGATGCAGCAAGTGCCACGGAGGCAGGGCTCGGTCCCCGTCCTGTCACCTTCTCTGTGAGCGGATCTGGATCCTGCCAAGGGATCCCTGAACTCACAGTGCAGCCGTTTCCCAGCTGGAAAAATGGCTCTGGATCTGGTTCAGAGCACAGGAATCACCAAGTGGCCAATCTCCCCCATGTCCTGTCCTCTCTCTGATGGAGACCAGAACAAAACCTGGGAAAATGCACTGCCAGGGCCTCCAGCCAGCAGGAGAACGTGCTCCCATGGAAATATCCCTCCTTTTTGCTGGGAATTAGAGGCTGCTGGCAGCCAGAAGCAGGACAGTTTACACTCTAGGAATTATCTATTCCAGTTGTTCCCAGCCCCATGGAGAACATTGTCACAACCTTGACTGAATGTCCTGAATGGATTTAGTGACAGGGACAGAGGGATGGTGACATGGGACTGAAGGAAAGGGGACACAGCTCCAGCCTGGGCACTAAGAGAATGTTAATTTCCTTTCTTGTTTCCTGATCTTTTAGGAGCAATAAGTGCTCCGTGATCTGTAAATTCTAAGTGCTCTGTGATAAAGGTGGAGAGGACCTTAAAGACCATCTAGTTCCAACTTCCAACAGACTTTTCCAACTCTTTTCAAACTTACTGGTCAAACAAACAAAAATTCACCCTATTTCTACCAAATTCAGTTCTTCAAATCCTTTGCAAATCTCTGAAGTAACTCAAATTGCAAAACTGAGAACTCACCCAGCTTCTTGAAAAAAATTCTTGCACTGATTTGTGATGTTTTTGCTATTTTCATTATTTGCATATCACAAGTAGTAATGTAATCTGCAAAAGAACCCCCAGAAATGTATTAAATACATACAGGCCATAATACAATTTCAGAAAATTAAGGCTGCACTACCACATACGAAATCAAGGCAATCTGAAATTTAGCTTTTGTATGACAAAGTACTCCCAGTTCTTCCAAATTCACAAATTTAGAAGCTTTGTATTCAACATTTATATAATTAATAATAATTAATAAAAATCCCACTACAAAATCCCACTTGATGTATCCTTTCCCTTTTTTACAAGGAAACATGGATTCTTTGGTTGTCTAACGAGTTTTGCAGCCAATTCTTCTTTCACCAGATAATTCTTTCTAAAAACTTAGTAAGTATCAAATTAGTAAATTATAGGAAAGGTCAAGAAAGGGGAAAATCATAGCAAATAGGAGTTTGCAATATTTTTCCTGGTACTGATTCCTCAAAGAGCCATCCCTTTGCTGAATTATATCACGAAATGATTGCTCGGGTGCTTTAAGTCCATACTGAAATAATTTTATAGATTAACCCCCTTAATCCTGCATTAAGATTTGAGTATTTTGAGAATATTGCCTAAAATCCAGGGCAAAAAGCTCTGTGAAAATATAAATAGTAAGGACTGCAAACCAGTGATTTCAATAACGATAAGTGATGTTAATTACAGCAGCAACTCTTTCTTCATCAGCTGTATTCTCCTGGTGTTGAAGTGAGGAATGTTTTATTTTGAGGATAAAACTCCATTGCTTCCCTAAATAGCAGTGGGTGAGAGATGAGCTGGGGGTGCTGATAAGCTCCTCATTAAAACAAATGTATTGATGATAGTATCGTGTGTAAAGACAGCCTAATGCATAGACAGCTGGATGATATATAATTTAAACAGTTCTCACCTCACAAACCTGACAACTGAACAAATATAATTGATTCGTGCATTGCAATATTCATTCCATTAGTCAGAACATACATCCAAAATTGAAGGTGCCAATCAAATCAAATGAGTGCGTGTTTTCATAGAGTGCTGCGATGCCTTTTATTAAACCCAGGAAAAAAAAAATCAATCACTATTTTTGGCTTCAGACTCAACGAGAGTGTGACTCCTGCAAGTTATGCAGCAATAAATATACATGTTTGTTTTACTCGTGCTAGAAAATTACTCTGGCTACCTTTGATCTTTTTAATGTGTAAGAAAATAAGCAATTTAGGCTAGCAGGGTCTATAAACACTTAAAACAAATAGTTTCCCTGACGTATAGGTACAGGAGATAGTACTGATTCTCACTTACACCAATTTTACGCTCCATTGCTTTCACTGAGAGTTACTCTTGATTTACACCAGAGCAGAAGGGGCTGGAGCAGCCCCATATTTTAGCTGCTGTCTCTCGCACACTGATCTGCAGCTCCCAGATTGCTGGATGAATAATGTCGAGCCAAACATCGCAGGTTCTGTCTGCATTTTTGTAGTAATTTACTTCTGAACCTTGGGAATAAAAACAGAAATCTGTCATAAACAAAGCATTCATTTCCTTTGTCTGGAGCTGTGTCTGTGCTCAGCGCTGCTCGCCATGTAAAACATGCTCTGATGCATTTTCTCCTTCAAAAAGGATGCACAGACACTTAAAATCAGTTTGAGGTTCCCGAAGGCTGCTCGGAGGGGAAGGAGTGGTGTGGCAGCCCCAGGCACGGCTTGGCCCTGGTGTGTCCCGTCGTGGGGGCACTCACAGCAACCCCCAAGAGCCAAGGGAAAGGAAGATGGGGAGGAAGGAGCTTCACTGAAGAACCAAGATCTATGGCTTGTAAGGGTCACGCTGGGGTTTGTCTCATCTCGCCTGGTCAGTCAGAACCACCTTTTTCACATTGAAACAGAAAATGTCTGGCAAGGCGAGCAGGCTGTGATCTTTGTGCCTGAGAAAACTTTGTGAGGTAGAAAAACCTCCTGCCTGTGGAGGTTCGTGGTATGGTCTGAGGGCACTTGGTCTGTCCAGCTGGAGAGACAGAGGGGAGACTCATCACAGCTCCAGCTTCTCATAAGGGGAAGAGGAGGGACAGACACTGATCTCTGCTCTGTGGTGACCAGGGACAGAGGGAACGGCTGGAGCTGTGCCAGGGAGGTTTAGGTTGGATTATAGGAAATGTTCTACCCGCAGAGGGTGCTGGGCACTGCCCAGGCTCCCCAGGGAATGGTCCCGGCCCCGAGGCTGCCAGAGCTCCAGGAGCGTTGGGACAGCGCTGCCAGGGATGCCCAGGGTGGGGCTGTTGGGGTGTGTGTGCAGGGCCAGGAGTTGGACTCTGATCCTTCCAACTCAGCTTATTCTGTGATTTAACCATGGAATCGTGCACAGTGATACAGTTAGAGAATCTTTAGGTTATGTGAAATGCTGTGTTTGGGAAGGAAGGCAAAACCCCTTCTTTATCATGAGAAATGAGCAGAGGTGTTGATATGTTCCAGTACTTGAATCCTTTACACACCAGAGCTGAGCCCTCCCAGAACTGGGATTGCTCTGGCCAAATCCTGGGCAGGGCAGCTGAGACGGAAAGGAGATGCTGCACAATCCCACAGCCTAAATACTGCCCGAGAGCGTTTCTTGCTGCTCCATTTTTCAAAGCCAAGGGATTGTCCCTTTTATGTTCTTCCTGGCGTTGGCCATCTCAGGAAGGAGAGGAGCAAACAGCTCAGAGGACGCAACAGGCAGCCTTTCCCTCCCAGCTCTCACAAACACCCATCCATCACCCCCCGGTAATTTGGGAGATGCTGGATTAGGGTTTTCTTTGCATGTGATCACCCAAATTCCTCATACCTGAGCTGGTGAGCCCTGGGGTGAGCAGGGCGAGGGCGCTGGGCTCGCTAGTGTCACCGTGATTTGTGGGGGACACAGGCAGGGGACGCGAGGTGATAATGGTGGCATTTATCAGGTGTTCTAGGGGGGAACAGCTCCTGAGGGACTCCTGATAAATGCTCGGGGCGCTGAGGGGCCAGGCACAGAAAACTGGTTATTTTCCAGAGAGCAGCGAGGAGTTCTTTAACTGGGGAACATCCAGAGCGCTGAGCGGGATCCCGCTGATTCCCTGCAAGCCCTGCCTTGCCACCCAGCAGTTTCACAGCTTCTACCTCCACCCAGCCCCCCGGATCCCATCCCAGGCCCTGCAAAACCCAGCCTCCTTCCGTCACATCTGCACGAGCCTCCTCCCTCCTGCCAGCACACCCAGAGAGTTTCCCAAGGACTTTTCCCTCTGTCTCATCCATGGATGCTGTCCTCCCCTCTGTCCCATCCCTCTGTCCTGCCCAAAGGGGCGTCCAAGGGGGCACCAGCCAGGAGCTCTGCCCTGCCTCCCCCCAGAGGGATCCTTTTTTTCTGTAAAACACAGAATCTGCAGCACTTCCATGGTAAACTGTGAACAACGGCGCCAGCTCAGCCACCCCTCACAGCTCCATATGGCTGATGTAAAAATAGCTCCTGAAAATGACATTATAATGAACACAATTGGGTGTCTTCACCATATAAATAATTAAACCTTTGTGTGTGTATGTTGCTATAAATATATGTATATGTCCCCTTCTTTTTTTTTTTTAATTTTTATATATAAGCACCTGTAAGAAAGCAGGAAAAAACCCAGATCCACAGTGGAGGATTTTACCAATTTCATCAATTTAAAATGACATTTCTAACTAGAAACCTGGTCTTGCTGTGGTGTAAATAAGGAAGAACAGACTTAAGGCACTGACAGACTTCAAAGACAACGTCTTCACTCTGCCACAGAAATATCTGGGAGAAAGATGAAGGATGAACACAAGGAAAAGAAAAAAAAACCCATTTTAACAAGAAAACCCATTGAGCAATGCAGTATTTCCATTCTCAAGCTGTGGGATCTCTATCAGTGGAAATTTCTAAGGACAGGGATGACGTGGTTAATCCTATCTCTGGGATATGAAATAAATGGCTTTTTGAGACCCCTCTACCTGCATTTGCAGTGATCTTGATTAAGCACCTCAGCCATAATTCCGTGACTCTTTGGAGGAACACTTTTCCCTTCTTATTTCAGGGCACTTCATCCCCCGTAGGGATGATAAACCTGTTGACATCTCAAGACATAAGGAATTGCTGTGGGATTGGTTTTTTTTCCCTCATCCATCTCTATCTTGATTGCTGGGTTTTCATCTCCAAAAAGACAGTTTGGGCTGAAATGGCTTAAGTGATAAAAATAGTTAATATGTTCTTTTCTTTACGTCCCCATTTTTCAATATTTCTGAAAACAAACAGGAAAGCTCTTTGGGAAGTTGCCTGGGTGAGATCAGGAAGGGTTCTGGCCACAGAGAACTCCTGGATGTTATTTTTTGGATTAGGAGGAAAGGAGCTCAACTCTGGAACAGAATTCAAACAATAAACCTACATTTTGGGGGAAAAAACCCCCAAAAACAGCACAGGAGAGATGAGCTCATCCCAGCTGAGCATGACTTTTATTTCCATCTGTAAAGAGGGAACAGTTTCCCTCTTGGCACCTTTTCCATGATATCTATAGCATGGAATCCTGCTTGGAGGAGCTGCCTGCAAAGGGCTAATACAGAACAGAACTGTGATTCTTTATTCTTCAGCAGCTTTACAAGGGTGTAAAAACGAGTTAGGAGTGATACTGAAAGCTGGATGTCTCCCTGCCTCTCACACAACAGGAACAGAGCAGGATGAGAGAGGGCCACAGGAAGGGTTCAGGCACAATTAGTGCATTTTCAGGCTAATTTACCCACGGAATGTGCAGAGGCAGGGAAGCAATGAATCCAGGGGCATGAGAGGAATCAAAAGTCCTGAAATACAAATGAAATGAGCAGAAATATCGTAGAATCTCAGACTGGTGTGGGTTGGAGGGATCTTAATCATCCTCTGCCAGGGTGGGCAGGGACACCTTCCACTATCCCAGGCTGATCCAACCTGGCCTTGGACTCTTCCAGGGATCCAGGGGCAGCCCCAGCTTCTCTGGGAATTCCAGCCCCTCCCCACCCTCACAGGGAAAAATTCCCTCCCAACATCCAACTTAAATTTCCCCTCTTTCTGCTTAATATTTAATTGGAAACATTTTTGCTTCAATCTCTTCTAAGACAAGCCTCAAGAAATCCCCCTTTTTTCCTGCTGGAAAGCATGAAAGGAGCAGCCAGGTTTATCCCACACCATCACTGTTTAGTGCAGGGTTTTTCGAGCTTTACCTCTGGAATAAACAGATCGCCAGCACTGAAATATCTGTGCTCTCTTTCCGAGCTAAACACTCCATGTAGCTTTTTACTTTAGCCTTTATCACAGGGATGCATTTCTTCCTATCAAACTCGTGCTGAAACCTCAGCAGGAGGCCTTATTGCCAACAATGCTGTCTGGGTTAATAGCATATTTCATAACTACTCATGAGAAGAAATGTATTTTTCCACGAAAAAGTAGAATATTTGGAAATATCTGAGAAACTTCTAAAACTCAGCTACCACGGGGACAGAACTGGTTCCAGACAAGAAGTTGTGCATTTACAATTTTCACACAAGGTAAAAGGTGCATCGATAAACAGACATTTCCTACAGCACAAGGAGGCAGGAATTCACTCCCAAGCCTCAATTTTGCACCTCAAAGGCAACTCAAAAGATCAGGAGCCTGGAGGGTAATTAGCTCACCAGTGATGGGGTTTGTTTGCACTCTTATAATTGTTTTATGGAGCCTCTGTGGTACCTGGGGAAGCCTTTTTGAAGGATGGTGCCAAGAAAATTGCTGTGATATTGCAGGCTGGGAAAGAGGAATTTTCTTTAATTTCTGTCACCCAACATTGTGGAATTCCTGTGACTTCCTTGACCTCCACTTCATCTGATCATGGCCTGGCACCGAGTGATCTGATGGGGTGGTGCTTAGTGGCTGGAAAATCAGAGCACTTCTCTTTATCCGTGCTGGTTTTGGTGTTCAGGGAGGAGCCCCTCTGCTCTGGAGCCAGGCTTGGAGACCTCAGAGCCCCTTCCAGGGCCTAAAGGGGCTCCAGGAGAGCTGGAGAGGGACTGGGGACAAGGGATGGAGGGACAGGACAGGGGAGAATGGCTTCACACTGGAAAAGAGTAAGTTTAGATGGGATACTGGGGAGGGATTCTTCCCTGGGAGGGTGGGCAGGCCCTGGCACAGGGTGCCCAGAGCAGCTGGGGCTGCCCCTGGATCCCTGGCAGTGCCCAAGGCCAGGCTGGACACTGGGGCTTGGAGCAGCCTGGGACAGTGGAAGGTGTCCCTGGGCATGGCAGGGGTGGCACTGGATGAGCTTTAGGGTCTCTTCCTACCCACACCAGTTTGGAATTCTATAAAATTCTATTCAAATAAAGATTCACACGACCCCATCCCATTACGTGCATGGGCCACCACTGGTTTTCTGTGGAAGCCACCTGCCATCCTCATCCTCACAATCTAAGGATGCTTCCCCAGCAGCTCTCCCTCACTGACACCTTCCCCTGGTGTCTGCACGTTTCCTTTCCCTGAATCGCCTCCTCCTTGGCTGGGACCGTGCTCCTTCTACTCTGCCTCTGCTCCAACTGGAGCCTGAAGTGCTTTATTTTAGAAGAAAACATGACCATTGTAAGAAAGCTCAGCCACAACAGCTGGCTGATCAAATATTCATAGGGAGGAATCTGCTGCCTGCTCTTTTATAGCTCTCTTTTTCCCAAAGTCATCAGCCAGGGCTCCTTTGCTCTGGTACAACAGTACAGCACATTACACGGCTTGTCTGTCAAAGGCCTGGCCTCAAACACTCTCAGCACTCAGCCGCTCCTGACTCCCAAATTGCCGTGGCTCAGGATCAGGCATCAGCTTAAATCTTTGTTAATCAGGACTTTCCAGAGCTACAACACTAAATGAAAACAGGGGGAAGAGAAATAACAACAAGATTGAGCCAAAAGTGAGTTTTGCCTCAAGCCAGGGGCTGCCTTGTCCTCAGAATAGGGGAGGCACTGATTTTTTTTGGGTAATTCTGCTGTTTTTTCACAAATTTAAGTTTGATTTCTCTAAAGAAAACCTCCAGTGGTGAGGTGGGAGATAAAACAAAACTGAGCTTTCTGCTAGGCCCTTTATCCCATCTCTGTGTGTCCTCTTTGTCATGCAAGAACATGGTTTAGAACAAAAACGGCTGCTCCACATCTTTATCCCAAAAGGCAATCAGGAGAACGCTGAAACACCACAAACATCCCTAAGTCCACACACAACATTCCTAAAAATGGCCCTAATGCACTATGACACAACAGAAATGATCTTGCAGACTATTGCTGTGCTAACAAAGGTAAAAGAGACGCTCAAAGCCATCCCTGGTTTCAGGCTGGCTGGGTTTGGCACCCCTTGAATCAATTTACATTATCCCAAATTTCACGTACTGCATCACGTTAATTCGGGCAACCAACACATCACTGTGTGGAGTCACTGGTTCTTGACAGGGCAACCAAGGAACCTGAAAAGCAGAATGATTTCATACTTCCCAACAATATTAATCTGCACGTTTATGCCTCTTAATGACTCGATCATGTGGAAAAAGACTGAACGTCTATCCATCAGGGATTGCATGCACAGTTAATTAAGGATGAAATAATAAATGCCTGATTTCTACAGGATAGGGTAAACATCCAATTAAAACAAGATGCTGTGTACACTTTTCACTCTCATTAGTCAAAGCATAAAGCATTTTAACATTTCCTAAATAATTTACTTGTATTAAAATAAAGAGAAATGCTTAAAACATTAATAGGGTGCTTTCCAATGCTGTAGTCAATAAGCTGCTATATGAAGGCAATGTCAATAATTCATGGCTCTGCTCAGCAGGAACAGGCTGCAGTTCTCAGCAGAGCAGGGCCCACCAAGGCTGAGGCAGCAGGACCTGGCCAAGCTCTGCTAAACTCACAGTTAAACGCTACAGGCAGTGGTGAAAACCCACCGGTGACAGAAAATTTTACACCTGAGCCTGTGGGTGCTGAAAGTGCCTGGGAAGGACACGGTGCTCAGGACCAGCTACTTGGTGGCTGTGGGGTCACCAGCCAAGCTTATGGATAAAAAAATGGGACTGGTGCTTTTTGAACCTGAAAAAAAGAGTCTCTTACCCCAAAGACAGCCCCAAATGTGGCCCAGATGGAGGTGTGGCTGCTGGGCCACCTCCACAACACCAGCCAAGGGCTCTCCACAGCCCCCAGGAGCACTCCCAGCACGGGTGGGGCTGACAGAGCCCAAAGGAGCTGGACCAGAACCTTCCCTGCTCCGAGGGCAGAATCCTCAATTTTCCAAAGCCAGATGGGCACTGGTGGCTGCAGAGCTGGGAATTTGAATAATCTGGGTTACTGATATGCAAAACACAGCAGGCATTCCAGCTTCAATTTTCTGCTAAGAGTCAAGGTGTGGATGTTAGAGCTGGGCTCTCTGATGAGAAAACACATGTCCTGACTATCCAAGCAGCCTGCTGGATCCACTGAATTAAGATTGCAGTGCATTAGCAGGGAGTACATAACAGGTTTGTGCAGAGAAACTGAATTAAGATCTTTTTCCCCATGGATCATTCTGCTACGTAGAGGAAATTTCCCTAAAACATTTTATTGGATATCTATGGCTATAATAAATAAGAATTAATTTCATAGTAAGGAATTATTAAATGCTGTCTTTTATCAACTGAAGTAAGGAATATCCTACTCAAATTTAGATGTATAGCTCAGAAAATATATAGAAACATGGCATTTGGCTGGGACAGCTTTTGAGGTTTTTCAAATGCTGAAATCACTTTTCATTAAAACTGTGACAGAAACTGAGAACCTGGCGCAGTGCCTTTTCTTATATATACATTAAATCATGCGTTTTGTGGCAGGATTTGTACATTTTTTTCTCTTTATAGAAGTCTTGTACAAAATCTTGCTTGAGTCACACCAAGATCCATCTGGATCAAGACAGATTTGTCTTGTAAAGAGGAGAGTGTGAAACAGGTTGCCCCCAATCCCTGGGCCATGCCAAGCTCCTGCAGGCCTGGGGCTGCCCAGTCCTGGCTGCTGTGCGTGACTGATAAATGAAATTATGGAAATGCAACTGTGGACAGGGTTATAGCAACCTCAGTGGTGCTGGTGAGCAGGTGAGAAAATATCTTTGTGGATATTTGGGTGCAAGAGGGATGTGTTGGACAGGGCTTGGAGCAACCTGGGATAGCAGAAGGTGGCAGGGGGTGGAATGAAATGAGATTTAAGGTCACTTCCCACCCAAACCATTCCATGATCCTATAAAAAAACCACTTTGTTCCTCAGTGCCTTCTTTTGTCCTCATGATCCTCATAGGAAAGACATACAGACACCATCATCTTCAGGTTTCCAAATATTCTGGGCAAGAGGAAGGAACCCACTCTCACTGTCTGCAACTCACTTCATTCTCCAGGAGTCTCATTTCTATGACAAGGTTGGTGGAAGCCTAAATTAAATTTGGGACCTAATTTTAAACAGAAACTCAACCTCCTGAGTAAACAATAGATGGAGCCTGCCTATTAAATCATTATGTTTTAATTAAATTCTTTGCAGCTCGTGAGTTCTTTGAACTGAGCGAGGTGATAAATGCATTGTAATTTTAATAGGGTTATACTTTGTGCTAAACTCACTGAGAGCAGGGACACGAGATAGGGACCGTGTTCCCACAAAATCCTGCATGGGATTCTGCTGATAACTGCACACTTGGAATATGACAGAGGAACTTCTGCAAAGAAGCAAAGCTGGTGTAAAGCAGGTTCTTTTCAATTAGAGACAGATGTAGCAGCAGCACACGAGTACGTGTGATTCTTGCAAACAACAAAATAAAAAGCATTTATTCTTCACGTTAGTGATTCAGGCTCCTCCAAAAACAAAGGGAAATCCACCTATTGCTGTGCAAGGCTTTTGGATCAGCTCCTTGGTGTGTTATTGAAGTAATAAAGTAAAATCAAGAAATTCACGACAATCGTCAGGAGTTGTAGTGACAGGACGAGGGAAAATGGCTTCAAACTGAATGAAAGTAGGTTTAACTTGGATATTAGGAAGAAATCATTCCACGTGAGGGTGGGCAGGCCCTGGCACAGGGTGCCCAGAGCAGCTGGGGCTGCCCCTGGATCCCTGGTAGCGTCCAAGGCCAGGCTGGACATTGGGGCTTGGAGCAGCCTGGGACAGTGGGAGGTGTCAGGGACATGTCAGGGACATGGAACAAGATCTTTAATGCCCTTTCCAACCCAAACCACTCTGGAATTCTGTGAAAATGAAAAAGCCAAATACAGCTTTTCTCAGCACCAAATCTGACTGAAAGAGGCCCAAAGTAAAACACCTACAAGTTTGGGGTTGTTTTGTACTTAAACACCACAAGGAACTTTAGGAAGTCGGTTAAAAAAGAAAAAGTTGTAACTTTAAAATGACCTCCAGCAGCATCACTGAATATCTCAGCTGCTTTATCACAGCCCCTGCAAAGGTATCTTCCCACAAAGCTATGGGATCGTAAAGTCTCCTGGTAGGAAATATGACACACTCTTAAAACATATGTCAGAGATTTCCCGAATTGCAAACATGCTATTTCAGATGGTGAGATTCCTTTCCTCATAAAAGCATCTTTAAATTGTCTGACAGAGAAAATTCATATCACAAATAAAATCCTGGCCCCTCTGGAGTCAATGAGAGTTTTATGCCTGACGCAAGTGGAACCAAGGTTTCATCTCTGCTTTTTTACAGCTGCTCCTGTGTGTGAGCTCAGGCTGAGGGCATCAGCACCTCCCTTGGCACTGGGAAAGGATGAACTGGAAGGACCCTGCTCTGCCTCCTTCTCAGAGCCCACCCTGTGCCCCATCTCCACTCCAAAGCAGCCCCTGAATGGGCACAGCTTTGGAAATCTGAAAATAAACCAGGCACAAACCCCCTGCGCTGACACAAGTGAGTGATGCTTGAAAACCTTGATCTATAATGCCAGAGCTGATACGTTCCTGCTTGCAGAGACCTGATTATTCTACCTGGATAGTGGCTTAAACAAAAGAACAAGCAGACAAAAGAAATATATGTGCAAAGTCCAAGAAGCAGGCTATTATTTTCGATAGAGGTGTTGTGTGTATTTTTTTTTCCCTGGCATTAGCTGCAGTAAAATGAATCATGCAAAGCAACATTTTTCACAAACCCCAAACATCCTACATTCACATAAAACTGATGTACACCAGGAATGTTCACTGGGCTGGAGAATGGGAACAAAGAGGGCTGCAGACATACAATTTGTCATCCTGATTTTATATAATAACAGGATATAAGCATATAAATGGGTGTGTTTGGCAGGTGAAAAGGAAAATTATAGGGAGAGAGGAATATTGTAGCTAACTCAACAGTGGCCATATTGCCAATAGATCCTTTTGCCATTTGACAGCTGTCTCAGGTAAGGGCTGAAAAATCATGTTTACCCAGATCAGCCCCATCTCTGTTTTGGTTATTTAGGACTCTGCACATTCCACATAAAAACAACACTTTCAGCTCCTAACTTCAATTGAATCACCATGAAATGTCCATTTTGAGGATGCACTTCCTGATCCTGCCATAGTAGGTGTAAGCAACAAGGTGCTCAGGTGAGCCAGGCTGCACGTCCAAGTTTGCACAGCCAGCTCCGAGGAGCAGCTTTTTGTACACAGAAACAAACTCAGGGTTTTTTTTTCCCCCAGCTTGATCTCAGTAGTTCTTTTAGAAATCAGGGGATGCTCAGCATGCAAAGGAAGCCTGGGAGCTGAGAAAACCCCTTTCTATAGGATAAACAGGGAGAGAAGCCACAAGTATAGCAGAGCCCAAGCCCATATTCCACAGACAGATGCTGGGGACAGCAGTGAGGGAGGGAATTAGGGAAAGGCTCAGTAAATAGCTGACAGATTGCTGCTGCCACTGCCTTTCTGCAGGGCTTGTTTTGTACTGTATTGAGAAACTTGTAATAGTGGACTGAGCTGAAGTGGTGACATTAAACTGGGCCCTGCTGCTCGGGGCTAGAGCTGGTGCTTCACCCCAAATCAGATCAGCAGTGGTGCTAACTTGGTTGCTGACAGACCTTTCATTCACTGGTAGCAGGTGCTGGGGGCACTTTGCTGCTGGTGACCTGATGCTGGCATTTGGGATAAGAAACTTGGAGAAGAGAGCATTATTTACTTTCACTCCAATGAGATGGCATTTCTGTGAGCAATCTGCTCCTGCTGAGAGAGGACTGGGGGAGCGAAAGATAGTATGAAGTGTGATAGCATCTCATTCTTTGAATTGTTATTTTTTTTTCCTGTATTTTCCACAGTTCTGTTGTACAGTCCTTGTGCCAAGGGAGTTTTTTAAAGGCTGCTGCCCAAACTGCTGATTTTGAATCTCAGGAATTCATATGTGGAAGGCTCTGGATTTTAGACATCCACCTACTTGACAAGCAGATGCAGTCAGGTAGATTTGATGTTTATTCGAATTGAACTGGCTTTAAATGGAAGAACAAAACTGTGGCTTCAACCCCTCAGATCTGTGTCTGATTTAGCCATTAGGCCAGCTGAAAGCAGAGCTGGCAAATCAGCCAAATACACACACAGAGACATCAGGGCAGGGGCAGAGAGAGCAGGAGGGAGCTCTACTGAGGGAACTCATTTTTATAGAGCACCAAGGATAATGGATGAACTCAACAAAAGCCATTAAAGCATCAGCAGAAGCTCAGCAATGGTTTAGACAGCTTATCCTAATGAACTCGGAGTGGTTCACCTCGCAATAAATGGATAATGAGGGTATAAAAACGGCAGCCATTAATATATTTGCAGGTTAAAGAAACTGGTAAATGGTTCCTTGGTTCCTGCAAGTCTCAGACTCCGGAGCAGTGGGACAGGGGAGGTAGACAAAAAGCACACACCATCCCTTATTGAACCATGTGGAAGCACAGCAGGAGCCTTCCTGAAATTTTTGTGGTGAATTAGACATGAGTTTGATCTTCCGTCCTGGGTGGGGGGGATGCTGCTCCCTCTCAATGCAGGTTTGAGGGGGTTTCTGTGAGTCTGTGTGTGATTTATTCCAAGTTGCCCTCCATCCTCCTGGAAACGCTCCCCCTAACTGCTGCCTGCTGCAGGTTAAGGCACTTTCACCTCCCTTTTACATCCAGCGAATCCCAGATCTAATGTGAGAGGAAGAAGAAGTGAGGTTTGCCAGGGGAAAAAGCCTGCAGCTGAAGAAAGAGTTCACAGATGTAAAATGTAATGCTCACAACAGCCTGCAGGAGTGGAGTGGGAAGTTCCACAAGCAGCTGGAACCGATCCCACAAGGGCTGGACCTCTTGTGCCTCTTTCAGGCAACAGTTAAAAGCTAAAAATATTATTTAAAATCTTATTTAAAAGGGAATTTTTTCTACTCTGCAATCTTTTGCAATTCTGAAAGGATACAATGCTCCTGAAATCTTCATGGTGGCCAGTGAAAACTCCCACAAAAATGCACTTATTTAAGGAATATTAGGGGCTGGAGACCTCAGTTAATCCCTCACAATCCCCCGACAATAAATTACCTGAAATTAGCATTTCCAACATTCACCAGTTCCCAGAGTAAATTAAGGTTCAATACCTTTGTAAAGTGTAGGAAATACTCACAGAAATCACCAAGAAATCTTTTGGCTCTCAGTGTGAGGTGAAACTGCCTCTTAATTCTTACAAAACTACTGGCTTGCCCATTTAGAGGTATCAGACACAAAGAAAGGAAATCAGTTTTGTGAGAGCTGGGAGCAATGGGTGGAGGGTTTTGGAAGGGTTTTTTCTGGAAAATCCAGTACTAGCAACCTCCAAAGGTGGCATGTGAGAAGCCCCAGCTTCAGAGTGTGGAGCAAGTTCCCCCATAAATAAATGCAGCTTCCAGAGGGCTGGAATACTGGAAGCTCCTCAGACTTGTAAATTCCTGCAATATTTGTGCTTTTAGACTTCTTATTTTCCATGCAAAACGATCAAAATATAGGCAAGTTTCTAGAGCACACACACAAAAAAACCCACCCAGGGAGATATCTGAAACAAATATTGTGGAAGAGTTCATTTTAACAGAGTTAATCCACCCAGAAATGGATAGCAGCAAGATATTTAATCATGGCATATCCTGTTTAATCACATTTAGAATCCTCTGGAAATTAAGCTTATACAACTTCCTTAATTTGGAGGACAGTATAATGCTTAAGTATTTAATCTCCTTAGGATTGATATTGGACTCGAGTCTTTTGCAGAGTTTCCTGAATAGATGGAAATTCAGAAGGGCTCAAATTAACAAATCACTCCTTTGTTTTCCAAACGATTTTTTTATTATTTTTTTTAACCTCAAATTTTTAATGGTTTGGTTTTCTTCTTGGTTATTGACGATTCTGAGTCTACTGAGCCTTTGTGGAGTCTTTTAGGAAATGGATTCCCCACCACAAAGGTTCTCATCAGGACTGAAGGAATGAATGCAGGCCCTTCCAATGCCCTCTGGAAAACCTTATTACATAATTTTTAGCCTGTGCTTAAAATTCAGCTGCCTTTTAAGCCACAGGTTTATCTTGGGGAGCTTTAGGATGGATCTTACAGACCACAAGTTCCAAACCAAAGCAAAGGGTGATTGCTGAGCCTACCCTGCATTTCCATCCTGCTGTTCATTCCATCATAGAGGGATTATAAGATTTTACATAAAATGCCTCAATTTTGGTAATTTCAGAGTGACTCCACTTTTAAACAAGAAAATAACACAAGCAAAACCAAGTTATTGTAGTAAAAATAGTCACTAGTAGTTACTTTTGTCCCTTCTCAATCTTTTAAATAAAAATAATTACTCCAAGTGTCTCAGACAAGGCTCTAACACTAGTCTAGCATTGAACTGCTTCTCATAAACCAAGATGATGCCTTGTCTCAAAACGTACTTTAATAATATAGTATTTGGGGGTTTTATGCCGAACAATAATTTGATTTTTCTGAATTTATTGATGAAGGAAGGGCTATAAATTCAGCATGAGCTCTTTCACTAAAGAACACCAAATATTTCCTACAAAAAAAAGTGGAGGGAATAAAATTGAAATAATAAATTCCAAACTCATCCAGGCGGGCAAGTGCAATGCTAAAGGAAATTCATTGGCAGATTTGCAATTAAGATCCATACAGAATGGAAATAATAATAATTATAAGCTCCTAGAAATGCTGTAGCAGGTTGTACCCTGGATTCAGCAGGGACAAATCACTCATATTTAGTTTCAATAAAGGCATAATTCCTGATGCCTTCAAATACCTTCTAAGAGCAGCTTAGTTTATCATATTCTTGGCGAAGTTTAAAATCCAAAAGGCAAGAAGGAAGTGGGAACGATTCCATTTCACAGGAGGGAAACTCCTGGAAGCATCACCTGCAAGGGCAGAGCCACCCCAGGGCCGGGTGCTGGGACCACACTCCAGGAACATTATTTTTGCCCTACATTAGGCAAAACAGCCCCAAAGAGCAGATCTGATGAGGGCTACACAAATTAATCTGGTTCTTCCCCTCCAGCAGGGCTGTGGGACAGCAAAGAACCTTCTTCACCTCAGCAGTTGCTGGTTTACAAAGGGTTGCATATTTTACTGCCTCTGATGCCTCCAAAGCTGTTTTAGCATGTAAATAACCTACAATCTATATTTGTTTCCTCATTCTTAGCCTGTGTGTATCAAACTTCACCTGGACATTCCCAACCCCTCAGAGAGTGCTGGGAGCTGAAGTGATTTTTCAGAGCATCAACACCAAAATTTAGGACAATTACCAAGTGATGCTGTTGGCCTTGGCTCTGATTTGGTTCGGGTTGGGTTTCCTCCTCTATCAGCGTTTTATCAGCGTGGCTGAGTCACTAAAATGTGTAAATCTGTGCCTGAATTCTTCGCTTTGCAGGCCTTTGTGACCTCCTCTACAGCCCAGTAAAAGCCAGCGCAGCTCCATTAACTCCCAGAGTTTTACATGGGTTTGCTGACAGCTTCATCATTCTTTGTTTGCCTTCTCAAAGAACCCAGGACTTCACCTCACACCCATCCACTGACCCATCCAACACTTGCACAGTGATTAAAAAATAGCAGTTCTGGGATGAAAAAAAACCCCTCCCTACAACATTTCCACAGAGATTTTGGTGGTTGTGACTTGTTTATAGCTTAAATACCCTTAACAATCTGGCTGGATAAGGACCTAAGGGAATGTTTTTCCTGTTTTTTGTTCTGTGTTTTCACTTGGCCTGGAGAATCTGAACAAAGTCTTAATATCAGCTTTGAAAATACAAGTCCTGCTATGAAAACCAAATGTTGCATGCATGAATATGCTTTTAGTTTTATAAATGAGGAGCTGAATTGCTCATAAATATGTTGAACACAGTTTCAGCTCAGGTTCGGGAGGATGCTGAGATTTGTCCTTTCTGTGTCAAGGAAATCTTCACCAGAGCAAGGAGGGCATGAATTTCACCTGGTGTCTCTCTGAATAACCGGTTAGCCTTAAAAATTTACTTTCTGCACATGTATTTAATCAGAGATTGATCATAAATGTGTTTTTGTGGGTTTTTCCTTGAGTATTTTGGGTGAAACATTTTTATCCAAAGTGAAACAAAGGAAAACAAAAGTTACTTGTACCTTGGCTGCCCTGACATTCTATCAGAATTACTCTGCTCTGCCAAAATATGGTCATTTTTTTTCATCCTGTATAATCCCTTATCAGCATTGTCACTGCTTCTTTTGCCCAGTCTCCTGGCAAATTTTATGTTCTAGGATTTTAAATCCTCAATTCTCTTTCTGGGTCAGCCGCGTGCCTGTTATTCTAAGAATATTCTACTTGTCCTTGAACATGCATGCCTCCAACTCAGCACTCACCGTGCTCCTAACGCTGGTTTAAAGCTGGAGAGAGAACAGCAGACACAACACTCGTGCCAAGGACAGGTTTTTTCCTTCCCAGTCATCTTTTGTTATGAATCTCGTGGTTCTTCTGGCTGTTAAACACCTGCTACTTTCCCTTGGGAAGTGCCAGGTTACCTTGGACACTCCTATCAACGCACAGAAAGGGAGATGGGGCTGATAATTTCCCCTATTAGCAGCATGGCTCCTTCTCTCCCTAAACACGGAGAGTTCAAGGACATGGGAAGTTCAAGGATGAGGGAAACGACTGCAGAAATCCTGAGCCATTCAAGTACAAACTTGTAAAACACAAACTGGGTCAGCTCTGAGGCCAAATCTGGTACAGCTCTTGGTGTTTAATGAAGTTCTGTCAGTGGATATGAATTCTTATATTCGATGTAAGAAATAACAGCCATAATCCTCCACAATTAGGGCTGCAAAAGGAAAAGTGCCCTTCCAGGAGGGATTTCACTTCACCCCACAGCCCCGGGATTCCTCACTCTGCTCGTGGTCACGTTACAGCCAGACCTTGACTGACATTCTGGGCACTCAGTGGGGTTTCTGGTGAAGACAGGAGGAATATTTTTACTTAATGCTTGAATAAAGCTGTCGAACATGCTTTGGGTGATGATGAAATTGAACTGTTTCTGGTTAAGCACTTAAATGCTGGATCACATCTTGTATATTCCCTTCCTAAATCTCATTAGTGCAGACAGCTCCACTCAGAAAATGGGACCATTTGCTTTCCCCAGCCATTTCAGGTCATAGCCTGAAACAAAACAAGGAGAGTTTCAAGAAGTCTTTTCAATTCTTGTTTGGCCTAACAAAAATAATGGAATGTGTTTTACAGATATAGAAGGGAAAATAGTTAATCCATAGGATTACAAGGAACTGGAAGAGATTAAATAAAGCTCTCTCAGAAATTCATATTCTATGCTATAATAATAGTGGAAGGGACAAAAACCTTGAGGAAAAATAGGGGAAACAAATCCACACTGAAGGAGAAAGATTCAATTCTGAAGAATGAGGAACAGCCACAGCAGAAGTGAGGCCATAATTAGTATTCATGTCATAAAAGCAAACAAACCCATTCCTGCTAATGGCTCCAGGCATCCCCTGTGGGCTGAACGCCCAAAAAAAGCGAGACATCCCCATTTCTACCTCAGGAGTGGCAGGAGAGAACGCGACTGTTTAGGGCGGATGGAAAACAGGATGAGCTAAATATTAACATTTCAAGAAAACAAAAACCACGGGAGACCAGCGCTGGTCCCTTTACCCTACTGAGTGTTTTAATGGAGAGGTTTAGATCGTCTGGATGAATCACTGTTATTTATTGCCTCGGAGCTCCACGCTTCACTCTGAAAGGGAAGGGCTGAAGACTCGGTATTTCCCTTCTAGCGTCTCTCTAACAGCTGTAAAAATTAAAATACGCGCGGAATGGTGGCATTAAAGTCTCATCAGCGAGCCGGAGCAGCCAGGAGCGGGGCAGGCACATCGTGGGCATCCAGAGGTGAAGAATGGGCCGTTCACAGCACTTAGAAATGCAAATGTCAGCGCCGGAAAAGTCGACGGCAGCTGCTCGGAAGGAAAAAGCTTTTCTTAAGAGCTCGTTCTTTCATCAGCACCACGGAGCATTAGCCACGCATTGCAGAGCCTTCATCTCGCCGTGCCAATCCGCTCCACCGAGGCACAGACCGGGGATTGGTGAATAAAAGGGTGATTTTTGACTGCAGTAGCGCCTCTATCTCCTTCCATACTTGTGTGCGCTGGCATGTTTGTGTGCAAAGCCCGCTTTGATGGGGCATACAGGTGTTCTTAAGGTTCTTTTTGCCTAAAATGCAGATATTGGTAGGTAGGGGCAGCACTACACCTGTCCTTTCAGGGAAAGTTTGGTGGCAAAGAGTCAGAGAATGGTTTGTGGTGGAAGAGACCTTAAAGCCCATCCAGTGCCACCCGTGCCATGGGCAGGGACACCTCCCACTGTCCCAGGCTGCTCCAAGCCCCAATGTCCAGCCTGGCCTTGGGCACTGCCAGGGATCCAGGGGCAGCCCCAGCTGCTCTGGGCACCCTGTGCCAGGGCCTCCTCTCCAAAAATGAGGATCTCCAATGTGAGTAAGGACAGGATGGGCCAGCACAGCCTCTCCAGGACAATTCCTTGGGACACTTTCACCTCAAAGTCCATGATTTCACCCCCAGCCCTGTTGAGCAGCACAGCACTGGTGCCTTGAAACACTTTGCTTGCCTGTAGCTGTGCAGTTGAGGCACCAGTTGAGAACACTTTAATTAGCCCAGAGGAAATCACAGTAGGGATTAAATGAGTTGGGCTGTTATCCTCCTGTTTTTACTAGCAGCAAATAAAAGTGTGCAATTAGCTTTTTTTAAAGACACTTCCAGGATCTTAAGGTTATCATAACTGTAAACAATAGTATATTTATCTAATCTGAGAGTGGTACTTGAAGTATATTTCCATTCTGAATAGGAAATATTAAAATTACAATTGGTCCACAGGTTTTGGGGGATTTTAGTCAAAATTCAGCGTAGCAGCAGGGGCAGAAGAGAATTTTAAAGAGGGTTTTCAAGCAAGAAATGCACAATTTCCTGATTTGGTTTAGCAATGTCAAAATATATCCTTAGTGTAATTTTTTTTGTCGTGATTCATTGTAATTCATTTATATTAAAATATTGGCTTGGATAATGTATTAGTATGTACAATATTACATAAATCAAACCCAGAAAGACTAAGATTTATCAAAATAACACTCAAAATAATACCAGTTTCAGTAGAAATGAAATAAAATTATTGGCTGAATTATTTTTGAGGGATTTTCCCACATCAATTTTCTGTGCAAGTTTCCAACCCGTTTATTCCACTCTGCTCCCATCAGCTGCCTTTCAGACGAACCCTTCCAGCCCAGTTTTCCCTTCAGTGATGCTGCTACATCAGGAATTATTCCATGAAGTTAGATTAGCACAATTAAAGGAGCAGCTGGATCAAACCCACCTTACTGAAATGTCACTTATTAGTGGCAATAAACTCTCACAAGATTTATCTGAAGGGAAAATCCCAAGGCTGCTGTCTTGTGAAGAGTCTTATGGGTAGATTTGAAACCAAAAATCAGGGAAGTGGTTTGAAACAGGAATTAGAGGATGAAAGTGAAGAGCTGTAGGAAACACCTGCAAATTGGCTTTATCAAACAAATATTGGGTGAGAAATATTTATTCCTTCCTCACTGTAACTGACCCCACCCTGCAGCCACAGCAGAGGGGCCTCCTCAGGAGGATTAACTAAAGCTCCACGAAAGCTGGTTTGCTGTTTTCTAGGGAAACTGTGGTGCAAATGAAGTCTCTGATGGAAAATCATCACTAACAGGTTCCTTAAAAGGGAATATTTTTCCCTTAACGGCGGAACAGTCAGAGCTAAACGTGTCCATCTTACAAACCTAATGGGACACAGGCAATGAGACACTGACCTCCTGCTGGCTTCACTACTGGTCTTTATTCATCCAAATCCTGCCCTGGATCACCCTGCTGCCACTTTGGGACACAACAAAAACCCTCAGCTTGGTACTGGGGCTTCACTATGGAAAGACCTCAAAGTTTTATAACATTTAAAATCTTATTCCTGATCACAGAATGGTTTGGGTTGGAGGGACCTTAAAGCTCATCCCATCCCACCTCCTGCCGTGGGCAGGGACACCCTTCCACTATCCCAGGCTGCTCCAAGTTAGACATTTCCAGTGCTAATCTCCTGATGTAAAATGAAAAATAATATAAAAAACATTCCCTCCTCATGAAAAAAATATATAGACTATTACTGACTACCTTTAGAATCACTTTCCTGCTGGCTTAGGGATACCCAGATGTAGAGATTTCACATCTCACCTCAGAAAAACAGGTGTACTTTGCAGACAGAATTAACTGACAGATACATTCACCATCAATACTGCAGATACCAGCCCAGCAGGAATTGAGCTTGTGATAGCTCCTGATCAAAGGAATTATCCCTGAATGCTCCGGACAGGGATCCTGTGATTCCTACACAGTGCATGTCTGTCTTGTACCTGTCAGCATCATCCACACACAGGTATTGTGCCTTGGTGACACCGCAGTGACTCCTGAATGTGTCACCCCCCAGAACCAACACATCCAGAGCTGAACAAAACATTCCTGAGACAGTTTTGATTGTCCCAATTTTTAGGGGATGAATTCCTACTGCTGCTCCTGTTCTCCATTGAACCTGGTGGGAGTTAGACATGTTAAAGTGCCTTTTAGGGGATCGGGGATCACTTGCTGGAGCCCAGGCAAGGATTAGGAGATGGAGAATTAGCAGCTCTCCAACTCGTAGGGCAGAAGTCCCCCAGCACCAATGATCTGAGTCACCATTAGGACACGAAGAGTTTCAACAAGAAAGGGGAACAAACTCCAACAGCTCACTGACTTTGCAGACTGAGGCATCACAAGGCAATTGTCTCCGATGGGAATTGCTGGCTGGGTGTCAGTGGCACTGAATCCCATAAAAGCTCCCTGCCCAAGACAGATTTCCCACTGAATGACTCCTCCTCCCAGTGCACCACTCAAAGACCCCTTAACCCCTTACGTACCCCCTCCAGCAGTAAATCACACGCACTTGCTGACTGCTAAACATCCAGGTTTGAATATCCTAATGAACTTTTGAACATCCTGATATCACTCTGACCTTTTCTAAATAAACCCAGTAAAAAGTGCGTTATTTTTTCCCTTGGGTGAAAAACTCCTTCACCTTGCAGTACACCTCCGTGATAGATGACAGCCGAAGCCCTCACAGGATTGAGATATCTGCAATCATTTCCTTGCAAAACACCGCTAAATTCCTGTCCCATCAGCATATATTGATAACACCGTGGCTGGCAACATCTGCAACCCTGCAGAACCTGTGCTGCTGTACGAGCCTGACACTCGTACACTTCTGTGCCATGAAAGGAGCTGCAAATACCAGCTTTTGTTTGCCAGGCCATAGGAGGGAAGAGAACAGGGTACTGCTGTTATCCAAAGTCGTGAATGCTCCTCGGAGCTTCTGGAAACTCTCACCCCGGAGAGGATGAGATAAAGCCTGAAGGGTATTTCCAGGTTCAGCAGCTGAGAACCCAAGTGCTCCCAAAGCTAAACGAGCTGCAGGACGCTGTGAGCGCATGTAAGGCACAGAGATTGTCCAGTGCTGATGGACGTCTATAGGGGATCTATAGGGTTTGATTTTTATCCCTGGTGCAGCTTCCCAGTGAAACACCCTGGTGTGTGGCATTTGCCGTTTTGCACAAAGCCAGCAAAAGCTAAATGGACACCAAATATCCCTCCCTCCCAGCCTCAACGCCTCTTTGAAGTCAGAGTAATGGGAACATTTAGCTCTTAAGTTGTGGTTTTACTTCCACAAAAGCGACTACACATCAACCTAATGTCTTCCTTTGTTGGGTGACACAGAGGTCACTGCTGTGAGATTTATTTGATTTCGCAGTTTGGTTAATTAATTTGCTCGTTCTGAGCGTCCTCCATCAGCATCGCTCGTGCAGCAGCACCACCGAAGCAACAGATTCATTTACATGGTACAGTGCATCTGGAATAATTATTACCCCCCAGAATTGTTATTGCTCCAAATCTGAGGGGAAAGGGAAGTTTCCTACTGTGATAAAAGGGCTCTGTTGTGGTTTTATCAGCTGAAAACAACGAGGTGGACTAAATTACAAAAGCAGCTTTTTTGCAAGTGTTAAGTAGCACAAAACACAAGTGTCCATAAAGCCGTTACAAGACCAAATTCGTTTCTCTTATTACCGTCTTATCAAGTTTTATGAACAGGCTAAAGAGTCTGAAACCACTCCCATGCCTGCAGCACTATTGACACACAATCAGCAGCAATTAAAACAGCAGCATTTTTTCACTGCTGAAGGGTGCTATTGCCCCCCTGGTTTGGAAAAATCAGACTTTTTTATAAATAAGCTCTGGAAAACTGGTTGGATTATAAGTAAGGAAAACAGAAGGCTTTAGAGAGACAGTGAAGTGAGATTGAAAGCATCTTAGATCAAGAGAATTAAGTAATTTGAGCTCTGGACGCCTGATTGACCAAGAAGGGGGCAGCTTTGTTTTTCCGTTGAGAGTTGATCGAAAACCACTGGTTCCAGTTCTTGGGTCCTTGATTTGCTGGGAGCCCTTTGCTTTAACCAACTGATTAGCTCTTTTCACTGCCCTGGGAGAAGAAATCATTCTTGACTTCTCCTTGGACATTTAATTCCTACACATCTTCCCTATTCCTGTAACTTAAGCTTAAAGCTGTGGTCCACAGTGAAAGGTGAAATACTTGATTAATCAGAGTTTATACCTTGGTAGGTTTAAGTTTAGAAAGAAGAGAGGAAAAGTGTGGAGCTCTCTGGCCGAGCCTCTTCCCAGGCTGTTCCATCAGCCTTTCATAACCACAGCAGAAAATCAGCAAAACACACCTCCACTACTCCTTCCTTTTGCCACATGTCATCTGGATTTTAAACATTATTCCCAAATCTTCACTCTCCAGCAAGGCTGGATCTGCCACAGACTCCATCTCTCAGGCTCTAATAACTGCAGTACGTCAAAAATTCACAAAACTCCTGCCTACCCTGCATCCACGTGCTCCCCAGGTCAGACACAGCCCAGTGCTGCTCTTCCTTAGGCAGCCAAGATAGCACCTGCCCTTGCCTTAAATAAATCCACGAGGGTTCAGCCCATGGGTTCAGTGAGGTGTGACAGCATTGAGGGGAAATTGAGGGGAACCCAAATCACCTGTGCTCACTCTGGATCCCTACCAAAGCAAATGTATCATGTGGCAACTGAGATAATCACAGCCACGTGCGGGGCAGGGGCAGCTGTTGCCTGAAGGAGTGGAAATGAGACACATGAAGAGATGCAGATATGTTTATCTATTTATCTATATATTCATACAGTGTGTGTATATTGTATCACACATGTCTGCAATACACACAGCTATGGAACAATGATGTGAAAGTGCATTTATCTGCTCCCTTTCCAAGAGCCCAGCTTTTCAAGGGAAGCAGAACGAGCAGTTGCTCCCCTTGATTAACTCATTGCTTACAAACACCTCCCACCTGCTGCACCAAGACACCTTTAGACCTAACGCTGGCTCTCGGCTCCCAAGCCGTGTGTTAACAGTAGATATTTCAAATCCCCGAGTGTTAAATGTAAATATCACATTACAGCTGCAGGAACCTGGTGGGGAATGCATTGTCTGGTCATGGTGCACGGGGCTTATTTTGCATCTCCTGCTCTTTCAGTCTCTCATCCCAGTCCAGAGCAGGCCAAGAGCTGAGACTGTTGAAGATAGAATTAATAAAATATGTGGAGTGAGCTGGGATATCAACCCCCTGCCTGGAGGACAGGTTCCACCACCACAAATGACATATGCAATGCAGCTACCTAGGATTCCTAGAGGGTGTACAGCAGGGCTCAGACTGGTGTGACTGGGGGGAATTACTGGGGCACAATTGCTTAAAGCAGGACTCACTGTTATGCAAAATAAAGTTCTGTGCTCAAAGCTGTTGGTTTTGTTTACCTCCTGTGTAATTGCCCTCAAGGGTTTTTCTTTCTCCCCCCCCCAAAAAAGCTGGTTTTGATGCATATGAAGCTTTTAATGCATCTAAGCACCTCTGGGGGTGTGAGATGTGGTGTTGTTGGCGCAGAATCACACAGTGGTGGGATGGTTTGGGCAGGATTAAGCTAAGATTGTCCAGTTCCAGCCTCCTGCCATACGAAGGTTCATTTCAAATGGGAAGGCATCTGGAAGAGCAGCATAAATTCACTTTTCAGAGGAGTCTGCAGGTGACAGGGCCCTTTGGACCAGGAAGGACTGGGAAGGCCTCATGGGCTGCAGGGTAGGACAGGAACAAACAAGGCTCTGTGTGATTCTGCAGATCCATAGGTTCCTTCTCTCATGTGAGCCCCCTGCTTCAGTGATCCCCCCCAGTGCCACTGCTCTTTCTAGTGAGCAACAACTTTTAAATGCTCCCTTCCAAGTGACAATCAATATAAATATCCTGTGGTTTGCAGGCTGCTTATACACTTCCCATAAAAATCCACGGGGGCTGAGCTGTGTGCTGAGCACTGCCTGAACTGCATGCAAAGCACTCTGCCACGCTTTTATTTGTGGGGTCTCTCCAAAGTGCAGGGGAATACGAGCTGAGTGCCTGATTAAAATGAAGTGTAACTCCTAATGGGTTCTTTGCACTGCAGTGCATTTGCCATCTCATTCATTACGTGCACTCAGTACCTTCCCCCATTTAGCCACACGGAGCTACACTTAAATAAAAATGTAACATCTTCTCTCTGATATTTGTGTCCTGAGTCTCAAGCATCTGCTTTATGGGCCTTCATCACTTTGTACATCATGCTACAAACTGCAGTGAAAGTCTATTTGAACATGTGATGGAACTGATAAAACAGATCCATGGCTTTTAGCAGAGGGCAAAACTTCAGTGATTTATTTCTGTCAACTTCTCTGTATGTAAAGTTGTGTTGGGCTTTACTTTTTAATGAGTCAAAACCTCAGGGTAGTGTAAATTTTGCTCAGGCTGGAATTGGTGTTGCAGAGCTTTAGATGGGAGTGATTTTAACTGGAGATGGGATTGCAGACTCACGGGATGTCGAAGTGTGTATATATCACAGTTTCAGTATTCAAACCATCCCCTCACTGTAGAAGATTTGGTTTTAGGTAAGAAAATTCCCATTCATCACCTCATGCATGTCTAGGGAAGTGATATCTAAGTGCAGACAGGATGATCCTTCTCTCTAAGAGGACAAATTTCCCCTGGGTCCTTTCTGGAGGTGTGAGGTTCACACCCACCAGATGACCCAAGGAATCAAATCTCATACACAGCATTTCCAAGGCACCTCATTTCTGGCATTATTTGAAGACAGAAGGTGATGCCTCAAACCTGTGCCCAGAGAAGTCAGGGAGCAAATGTGCATCAACAAAAGCAATATTTTACAATAAAAAGGGACTTTCCCCTTGCAAAAATGCACACAGAGTCATATTTATATATGAATTCCTGATTGGATGAAAATCAGTGAGCAACATGAGCTAATCATTTTACTATGCAGATTCCCAATGATGCAGGATGGCAAAAGACTGGGATAAACTCTCATTTTAATGCTGTTTCTTGAATGACTGATTATTAACATCACCCTTTAATTTGTAGTGCAAACCAGAGGCAAATGTCACCCATCCTCTGCAATCAGCTCCTGAGTACTGTCACCTTCCCCAGCCTGAAGGATTTATTCTGTTTCTAATTGCAGCTGGTTACGACAAACTGCTGGATCTGAAATGGAAACCTGGAATGAGCACACTCCAAACCCAATGTGGAAAGTCAGCAAATCTGCAAAAACTTTGAAGAAATGTCTTGGAGACAAAAGAAAAGTAGAAGAAGGATGCACAAAGAGTTGCACAGTGCAAGGTGAAGGTGTTCTAGCAAGCCTGAGGATTATAGGGACTGGAACCAGGCATTAATTTATAAAAATACATCACTTATTAATGCAAGTACAAGGTGGCATTAAGAATATCTCTGCTGTGTAGTTACATACTGGATTTTCACAGCAGCATGGAAAATAAAGGGAATTTTCCTCAAATTAAATGCACCTAGTCAAGGAGAGGATGTGCTACCTCATTCACTAAACATCAAACACGAGGATTTTAATTCAACATCAGAGGTTGCATAAGCAGCGTGCAAAAACTGGGTCAAAATGTTTGTTTAAAAACATTGCATCGCTAAATAGGAAGGGGAATTGTTAATCCATGGACACAGAAAATCACTCTGCTGCAGCTGATTACTTTTTCCTAATTGTTTTATCATTATTTCCATTGGTCCTAAGCTTAAACTTTGGGTTTAAAGAGTTTTGCTTTTACAGGTCAGGTTAGGAAGTTCAGGATATCTGTTGCTTTCTTGAAAAGCCTTTTTATATTAGTTGAAAATTAGAACATTGAAAGGAGCGCAGGTGAATTTGGGGTTCTCTATTTCTTTAGCCAAGGCCCCCCCATGCACTTTGCAGCTCCAAGGGAAACCTGCTAAGGAAATTTGTACTCCTCAGGATTTTGGATCTTAATCCATTTTTTTTTTTTTTGACATTTTTCTTTCCTAAAACTCTTAAGTCTACAGAGAGAAAATGCTGTTGTAAACATGACCCAGATATTCACTTCAAGCCTGATAGTGATCAAAATTATCATGCAGTTTTTGCAATCTGGTTTCCAAAGTTCTGCTTGTAACAGCTTCCTTTGCATTTGTTTCCTTTAAATATCTCTTTTTTAGAATATTTATGGATACTGTTCTCCTTCTGCAGTCCTTGCCCTTGAAAAGTAAGCAGCCAGTGTAGCTTAGGATATACCTCGGTATAAATTATTTATTGAAAGCATAAAGTATTGAAGAATATTGTCTTAAACTTTATTCTCTGACAATATAAAAAGAAAACATCATCTAATTAAAATGTAGGCTTTATAGGAAATGGGAGGAATTTGGTTTCTCTGAGTTATGGTACAGCAACCTTTGACAGGATAGGTTTTTTAATAAAAGAGAAGTATGTTTTCTAGAAAAAAAAAAACAACTAAAAAACAGGGATGACTTATCCCTGAAGTAAATATCCAGCCTGTGAAACATAAATAACAAGGCTGAAGGAAGAGGAATATAGATAAACCAGATTAACAGAAAAGATGAAAGCATAAAAAGCATGAGTGTGCTGGGGAAACTCTCCTGGGCTAACTAGAAAAAACTTGTCAGAGTGTGCACAGGGAGAAAAGAAATAAAACCTTAAAGATCAAACAAAAAGATACTGAAGATGGGGTAATAATTCCAGGTATTTACGTGCACTAACTAGGTGCTACACTTGTAACAAGGACTGGCACTAAAGAAAATGCTAATGATGAGCGAGACAGAGTGATCAAAACTGAGGAATAAATGACACTGTGAAATGGCATTTCACAGGAAGAGTTTGGTACCAGTGCTCCTACGGAATTCAAACACCCTTATCCAGTCTTGCAGCACTTCTTGCTCCACTAAAATTTCCATGACCTTGGGCTTTGGTTGGATTTGTTGGGTGTGGGAGCCAGCACAGGCAGCCCGATGCTGCTGGGACTCACCTGGAGCAGGGACATCCCTGGGCGAGATTTACTCTGTGGGTTCAAACTACCCCAGTACCAGAGAGGGACATTTGACAAGGGCCTGTGGGGACAGGGCAACGGGGAATGGCTTTAAACTGAGTACGGTTAGATGGGATACTGGGAAGAAATTCCTCCCTGTGAGGGTGGGCAGGCCCTGGCACAGGGTGCCCAGAGCAGCTGGGGCTGCCCCTGGATCCCTGGCAGTGCCCAAGGCCAGGTTGGACATTGGGGCTTGGAGCAGCCTGGGACAGTGGGAGGTGTCCCTGCCATGGCAGGGGTGGAATGAGCTGATTTTTAGGTTCCCTTCCCACCCAAACCATTGTGTGATTCTGTAATTATTCCATGATCTACAACTTCATCCATTCCGCTGGTAAAATTAAATAAAGGCAGAGATAAGCGGGGCAGTTCTGTAGCAGGCAATTTCTAATACCAAATACCACCTGCAACCACAAACCTTTAGGACTTTTGATAGAGCAAAACAAAGCAGAATGTCTCCAGATGCAAATATATTTAAAATGATCTCATTTGTGATTCCTCCGTGTCTGTGCCCAGGCTCTGCTTTCTGTGGCTCTGCAGATAGGACCCGAACTCAACTGGGCTCACACAAGCACATCCCTGTTTTGCTGATAAAAAAAGAAATGAAGCACTCAGTAAATGTCAATTCCAAATTAAACTGCACTCCAAGCCTTTTGTAAAAGCTACATTTAAAATGACTTTATTGCCAGATGAGTATCTGAGAAATACCAGACTTTTCTTCAGCTCCCTGATAGGAGGTTGGGACCAGGTGAGGGTTGGACTCTTCTCCCGGGTAATAAGGAACAGGACAAGAGGAAACAGCTACAAATTGCAGCAGGGGAGGTTCAGGTTGAATATTAGCACCAACTTCTTCACTGAAAGGATGGTCAGGAACTGGGACAGGCTCCTTGGGAAGTGATGGAATCACCATGCCTGGAAATATTCAAAAACCACGTTGATGTGGAGCCTGGGGCCATGGGTCAGTGCTGGACCTGGCAGTGCTGGGTTAAAGGTTGGACTCGATGATCTGAGAGGGCTTCTCCAACCTAAAAGTTTCCATGTGCAGCTTTTAAAAACCTGCACATCAAGGATGAGTCCCTGGAATTCTCCATGGCCTATCGTTTTAAGACAACCCAGTGATTAATACTTGATCTGAAGCTATTAAGGAGTGTTGGGGTTTTGTTGAGGTTTCCTTTTTTTTGCTGTTATTTGCTTAATTAGCTCATTGGCCACGCTGCATCTGCTGCCTGGGAGGGAGTGAGGTGGACTGTGGGCTTTTACTATTATTAATTGCTGTGAGTTCTGCCAAAAAAGTGTTCTAAAAAACACCCAAAAAAGCCATTTCAGCACTTTGAAGGATGTTAGTCATGACTTACACAGATTTCCTCATGGACTGCATCTCGTGGAGGTCTTGGCTCTTAAATCCAGCACCGAGTTGTGGCTGGAGAGATCTGCCCTCCATGCAGAGCAGCTCTGATTCCCACTAGGGATCTGCTGATTCCCTTTGGACCCACTGCTGGGGGTCAGAACAGCAATAATAATCCTATTTTTACCATTTTTGCCATGACCAGAGCCAAACCTGCAGACTGACTCCTGCTGAAGGTGCCTGGTTTTCACTGAGCAAGGTTTTGCTCTGTGGGTAAAGATGGGCAGTGGCTGCCTGGTTGTTCCTGCATGGCTGCTCCTTTGATGATTATATTGATCTTTTTAGATAATCTCATCTAATCTCATTTATCAAAATGATGCTCCAGCTCCTGCCCTCCACCTACGGCTCTTTTGTCGTGCTGCTGCTTAAGGTCACTGAATTTATTCCATCAGCTTTCCATCTGTGTCAGGTGGGTTTAAGTTGGATTCTAGGGAAAGTTTCTTCCCCCAGAGGGTGCCGGGCACTGCCCAGGCTCCCCAGGGAATGGGCACGGCCCCAAGGCTGCCAGAGCTCCAGGAGCGTTTGGACAGCGCTGCCAGGGATGCCCAGGGTGGGAGTGTTGGGGTGTCTGTGCAAGGCCAGGGGTTGGACTCATGGTCCCTGTGGGTCCCTTCCTACTGAGGATATTCCATGATTCTGTGATCTGAATAATTCCCCACTGACCTTTAGCAAACAGCTTCTCCACAAAAGACAATGAGACTTATTTAAATGTTTCTTTTTTTATATCTCCCTCCCCATTTTATCATTATAAAATGTTTATTTTATTTATATCTCCCTCCCTTATTTGTGAGGGAGAAAAAGAAAAGTGAAAAAATAAAGAGTGTCAGACTTCAGGCCTGGAAGCATTCCCAGTGCCACAGCCACCCCAGGCAGCGTTCTGCTGAGCTCACGGATTCCATGGGCTCAAACGCGGCTGGAAGTGCCGCCTCTAAACAGCAAAGCGCTCAGAACTGGCACTGCTGTGCTCCCCACCCTCGTTCCCAGCACAGACTTGTCATTCCCTGCTGGCACTGGGTGCCACCCAGCAGAGCAGGGTCCTTTAGCACTGCCACCCTCCCTGCAAAGGTCTGCTGGGGACACGGAGCCCGTCCAGGGGCTGCTGGCTGCGCCCGCGTCCGGCACTGACCAGGAGCCATCTGGCCATAGAGCTGTTCCCACAGTGGCTCTCCATGGCAGACAAAATGTGGATTTTGGCTGGCTCCAGGCAGCCCCACAGTGAGCTGGCAGCTGTCTGCAAACTGCCAGGACACACCTTTGGTCCCACAGGCACCCCGGGGCTGGGCACTGTGTGGGTTCACCCAGGGCAGAGATAATTCTCTTCCCAGGGGCTGCAGTGGAGCTGTGTTTGGGTTTGTGCCGGGAACAGGGTGGATAATCCAGAGATGTTTTGTCATTGCACAGCGCCAAGGCCTTTCCTGCTCCTTGTAGGGCCACGCTGCAGAGCAAGTTGGGAATGCCTGGGATTCTGGGAGGAGACACAGCCAGGACAGGTGACCCCAGCTGACCCAAGGGATATTTATACCTTATGACACCATGCTCAGGATGTAAGCTGGTGGGAAGAAGGACGTTTGGAGGGATGATGTTCTTCTTCCCAAGCCACCATTCCATGGGACTGGGCCCTGCTCTCCTGGAGGTGCTGAACACCTGCCCATGGGATCAGGGAATGAATTCCTGGTTTTGCTTTGCTTGTGTGCACAGCTTTTGCTTTTTGTGGTAAAATGCCTTTACTTCAATCCATGAGTTTTCCAGCTTTTACCATTCCCATTCTCTCCCTGATCCTGCGGGTGGGGAATGAGTGAGGGGCTGGGGAATCACTGGGCTTAAAACACAACAGGTCCATAAAACTGGCACCAAATTCCCGTATACTCTCTAGAGCATTGCTGCTAGGAAGGGCAGAGATGAGCCTGAGTTATAGATGGAATTTAAAGTTTTCCTTCTACTCCAGCAAGTCCAGACCCCATGGTCAAAGAAAACATTTTGGTTACGGTAAAATATTATCACAATAATGATAATAAATAATTCAATAGGTAATACACTGAGTAGGTTTTTACTTTTTAATTATCTGCACATATACATCTAAATATGTAAAGTGGAATGTGATCTTTTCCTCTCCTCTTGTGGGTGAAAATCACGCAAAAATGCTGAATAAGTTGATACAAACAGCAAGGCTGGCTGCAGGAATGGAAAGAAATACAGGTTTTATGCATTGGGATGTTCAACAGAGTTATCTAAAATTCATACCTAGTTAATAATAAATACATTTTGCAATTAGTATTGGAGGCCAGTTGCAGAACTAAATCCAAGGACAAAAATCCTCCTGTGTGAACTGGAACCACTGCCAAGGAGTGACTCAGGTGGGAGAACCTGGCAGAGGTCAGAGCCATGGAGCTGCCATGTGGAGCTTTGGGCAAAGGAACAATTATTGAATCACAGTGATACCTTTCCCTGAAATACCTTTCCTGTTGTAATCCTGATTGCCCTCAGAGCCAATGGAAAAACAAGATGCTTCTGGTTTTCTTGGATTTCACCAGCTAAGAATAAAAAGAGTCTGATTCTGCTCTCTCTTTGTTCTTCTGTCGTTTATTCCTGAGGACATCAGGAGGGCTTCCTCAGACTTATATCAACAGGAAGTTAATCTCCATCCTGGGCTACTCACAGCACCCAATTAAACATTTCAATATCTGGACTTTTAAATAGTTCAAATGGAAATGGGGTAAAAATATCCTGCACAACCTCAGAGCACTAAAAATCTCTCCAGTGTCCGTAATCCCCGCACCAGAGTGTGCCACTATGGCAAGGAAATGTCAGCATAAATCATAAAACCCATTAATATTACCCAATTATATCAGACAACCCTTCTCCTAATATTTAACAGAATCTAATGATTATTTTCTCCACACCTTGAAAGAGCATGGGAATATAATCATTAAAAGAGCTTGTCCAAAACTTAGAATAGATCCTCAGGTGTAATTGTTGCCTCTGTTGACCCTCACTGAGGAAGGGAATTTAAACAGACTGCAAATATAATCCTCTCTTTTAAAAGGATCTCAGAAAAACAGGGGGGAAAACAGAAAAACAGAGGAAGACAAGAAATATTCCTTCATGATATTGCCTTAGTAACTGGGATCCAAGGCCTTGGGGAAAATCTACAACTCATCCAGGACAGGGGCAATGAGCCGGTCCGGGCTCTGTGCTGGGTTCTGGTTCAAGGAGGGGCGGACAGGGAGCATTTATAGAGCATTATCTCATCTGGTTATCAGCGCCAGCGTTATCCACAGCAGTCACTGCTATCCACTGGCTTTCCCTCCCCTCTTGGAGGAGGGAATTATCCTTGCCTGGCATTCAAGGCAGGACACTCCATGCAAACCCAATCTGTGTTTTCATTTGCTTTCAACGCGTCCTGCCCAGAGTAATAAGGGAAAAATGAGTGGTGGAAGGGTCGGATAGATATGTCAGGATGTAATTCACCTGATTTCCTGCTCTGGCTGTGCTGAGTTTGGAAACTCAAAGCTTTTAATTGTGTGACCTTTGGTGCCGGCATAGGCAGGGAAAGGAGCTGGGAGTGCTTGGATGCACTCTTGGGCTCTTTGCTGTGTGCTTTAAAACACCCCCTCACATCTCACACTGAAGTGTTTTCTCAGTGCCACAGCTGCCCAGAATTGACTGGGAATTCTATCCAGCTCTTTGTATGGAGAGCAGGGAAGGGGAAATATGGTGATAATGGTGGCAAGATCCTGCTGCCGCCCCCTCCTACCCTTTAGCTCCTCTGGGGTTGCCTGCACAGTGGTAGGAAAGGACTGTGCACAACTCAAAGCTTTTTAGGGATGACTTTGAATTATTTTTTCTCCCATTTGCCTCTTCTAATTTTTTCACTTAGGAAAAGTAGGATGGAGCTGGCTGGTCTCTCCTCTTCATTCCTTGCCATCACCAGTGTTTGCAGAGGATGTGTATCCATGGCCTTTCCTGATATCCTGACTATATATTCCTGTTCTCCTCCTGAATATGCAACACAAGTAATTGCTTTGTCTGCAGCAGCTCTGTAAGGAGCTGTATTGCAAAGTGTTCCTGCAAAAAGAGGAGAGGAAAAGGAAAAGGCACCTTGAAATGCTGTGAAAAGAGACAATTTAAGGACATCAAAATGGTGTGAAAGGAATTAGTAGGAGCTGGGGTGAGAAAGCTCATGACAAACTGTTCCCCCAGTTCCAGCCTCTCTCCCTGGCTGTGGTGTGACAGCAGTGCCAACAATTAGAGCTCACTCACCTTCTACCTGCTGAAAATCACTGTGCCTGACACTCAATTCCTGTGCCTTGGGAAAAATCATCTGAAGTACAAAAACCACCGCAAGGAAATTCCCCTCCTGTATTTCTGCAACTGTATTGAATCTTTGCTCTTCCTAAGGAGACAGGGATTTCTGCCCTGTTTAGATGCACACAGGAAGGGTTCTGAGGTGAAATGCTTTAACTCTTTGTTCTTCAGAGGACCCCTTTGTGGGGTGCAGACACGAGGAGAAGCAGAGGTGGCACCAGCAGCCCCGGTGAGATCAGTCCCATCCTGTCCCCAGCTCGCTGGGACAGCAGGAAGGAGGTGCAGCTGCTCCTCAGCGTCCTCCAACAGCATTTCTTCATTGTCCCATGCCGTATTTCCTCTCCTGAGACCATCTAGAGATATAATTTCTCTTTCCTTTCACAGATCTCAAGCAGAGGAGCTGCCAGCAGGACAGAGCAGAGGTGGTTTTGGAGTGATGCTCCCCGTGAGCCCCACAGGCCACCCTGAGCCCCTTCCCCGCCTCCACACCCCCCCTTTCTCAGGGGACATCAGTCCTGGCAGCATCGAGTGCTTCCAGCTGATTAGAGCTGAGTCAACAGCTCCAAATTTCCAATTTTTAGGCTAAATTCCACTCCAGAAATCCCATTTACAATCCGGTACTTTTTATCTTAAGCACTGTAGCAAAGTGCAGTTGTCCGGGCATGAGGTAAATTTTAATGGCAGAATTAACGCCAAATCACTCAATACATTTTTAAAATTAACTCATTATCATAACGCTGGAAAATAGAACATTGATCCACTCACACAGCAATCCAAAGGGCCCAATTTTATTGTCTTCTTCAGACAATTTACTGGAAGATGTCACTATAAATTTAAAAACCAAAACACTACAGAATGCTTGAATGTTCAGAACTGAGGGAGAAAATGAATTACAGTAAAAACACATGAAGCTGAGGAATGCAAAATACTATGGAAGTCTTCTTTTCTCAAACATAGAATTTTACATCCTCCTTTGATTATATTTGCACATTGATGCTTTCGATAGGGAGAAATGGCTTTGACTGTAAATATGCACCCATTAAGAATCCATATTTAATCCTCTCCCTAGTTTTTGGGGAAGCAGGATGTGCACTGTGAGATGCAGATATATTTTTATATGTATGCACAACACAGACCTCAAAGCAGGGATAATTTTCTCTGCCATTTTGATCATCTGGAAGGGAGCATTATTTTCTCCATCCATTTGCTCCCACGGAGGCTGCACTGTTTTCACTTGCAGTTTGCTAAACATCCCCATCCAGCAACACCATATGAGGGATTCATAAATCATCATATTTCAGATAACTAATTGACAGAAATCAACCCCCAGAGGAGTCTTGGAGTTTCAACAGCTCTTTACAATGAAGGACTCTCTAACTAGTAGCTAAAGTCCGCTTGAGCTTTGAACCAAGACCTGAAGGTCGACAAATGTAAGCTTAATCAGCCCAACACGGAAACAGATCTCATGGTAAAAGCTTCTTTATTGAATAATGTGCTGCTCAGCTCTGCGTGCTGGGGAAGGCATTGCACGTGCTGAGAGAGGGGCCTAAACGATCCAAACCCAAACAGGACCACAGAAACATCAAAACCAGACCTTAAAGCCCATCCAGTGCCACCCCTGCCATGGGCAGGGACACCTCCCACTGTCCCAGGCTGCTCCAAGCCCCAGTGTCCAGCCTGGCCTTGGGCACTGCCAGGGATCCAGGGGCAGCCCCAGCTGCTCTGGGCACCCTGTGCCAGGGCCTGCCCACCCTCCCAGGGAAGGATTCCTTCCTAACATCCCATCTAACCCTACTTTATTTGAGTTTAAAGCCATGAAATCATTCAAAACCAGCCAAACTCTGGAAGGAGAGAGGCTTTGTATGGATGAAATGAGAGCTGCAAAAAAAGAACAAGTTAAAAGTGCTCCCTCCGCTGCCAGCACTGCCCACAGCTCCCTGTGCTCTGAGCACAGGTAAATCCCTGGAGAAGCCTGGGAAATATCCCACTGGGTTTGCTGGAACAGCTGTTTGAGCTGGATGCGTGCTGGAGGAGACACCTGTAATGCAGATGGCAGGAAACCTGCAAAATGTGTTCACCTCCATATTAATTGTTTTTTTGCATCCTCAGGTGGGGGTTAAAACCAAAAAAAACTAAATTGTTCTGTAATTACATTGAACAAAATCCAATCCATTAATTTGCATTCATAATTTTGACACACAGTGAATTTCGTAATTTATTTTCTTTGTTGCCTTCTGTACACAACACATTCCAAAATGAAGTAAGACTTTTAGAGTGAAAAACTGTTTGTCAGAGGTTATTACTGAGATCTGACATGTCTAAACTTCTAGGGATGGATAACCTACTAGAATCCCTTGAAAATTGTCGTAAAAGTTAATTGTAAATCCTGAATGTTTAGCTTGAACTTTTTAGCTATTTTGCCTGGTTACACTCTGGCTAGACTGGCAGTGTGTTATTTAGAATTTCCCTTCTCTGGACTGAGTTTAGCCCTTGATCTTTGCTTTACCAGGAAAAAAACACAACAGCTCAATTAGCTCCCTGTCTCTGCCCTCGAGGGCATGTTTCCAATCCTTTCATCGTTCACTGGTACATATCTGATCCCATTCCAATTTATCAGCATCTTCCTTGGGCAGTAGCCAACACAAAGGGACATAGCACTGAAATAATACAATAATCTGTCAGTAATTAAAATTCCTCCTTTTGCTTTATCTGAGGAACCCAGGATCTGCTCTGGCTGCGGTGTCTCTGAGGCACCACGTGTTCAGCCCTTATCTGTCGTGATCACAACATGGTTTTTTTTGGTGACTGCTCCTCCAGGTGACTTATACTGAATTTAACTAAGCTTCAGCATTAATTTATGTCCTGTGAGCTAATGAGCTCGTTTAAACTGGAGGGAGAAGGAGGATGAGCAAGTGAAGAAGGAGACCAGCACAGACAAGAGGGTGTGAGGCTCAAATCTGGAGAATGCCTGGAGCTGGAATGGGGTGATGGGGATGACGGGGATGTATCTCTCCCTGTAGCCTCTAGGACACTGGGAATGAACTGTCTCCAGGGGAGTTTTGGTCAGATTTTAAGAAAGGTTCTTCCCCCAGAGGGTGCTGGGCACTGCTCAGGCTCCCCAGGGAATGGGCACGGCCCCGAGGCTGCCAAAGCTCCAGGAGTGTTGGGACAGCGCTGCCAGGGATGCCCAGGGTGGGAGTGTTGGGGTGTCTGGGCAGGGGCAGGGGCTGGACTCATGATCCCTCTGGGTCTTTTCCAGCTCAAGATATTCCACGATTCCATGTGGATTCAGCACCCTACTTCCCGTGTTGTGACCTTGAACAAGTCCCATCAGCTCCTTGTTTCTCCCTTCCCTACCCGTGTAATGCAGAGAGAAATATTCCCCGTAGCACTGGGGGAGTTGGGAGGATAAATAGATTACAAAGACGAGCCAGATCATAGCTTTATTTCCATTTACAATGTATAAATGTATATGAACACACTTTCTCTCTTCTGCCCAAGCATAAAATGAAACATTTAGAAGGTAAGATCCAAAGAATTTCATTAAGAATCCATTGCAAATTGCAAATGACACCTCATGGATTGGAATGTGAATTGTGAGCTGGGTGTTGCAGAAGTGTAAAATTATTCCATAAATTATCTATGACAAAGTCAAAAAATGTATCAGTCAAAAAATGTATCAGTAAAGCCATAGTTTATTTTTAGTTCCTCAAACTGTGCACAGCCACATGTATAATACAGCAATAATTATTCCACTGTAACTTGGTGAAATAAAACCAGAAAGGCACCATGAAAAGTAAAAAATAATATGAAATTCATTTGTGAAATTGTGAGATTTCTGCCTGATGACATCTTTGAAAGCACATTAATGTTACATTAATCAGTCTCCTCCATCATGCAGAGAGATTATGTGGTTCTAGCTCATGTATTTTCACATTTTAATACTCAGCTGAAGATTCTCCTCATACGTCAAGGGATGGGATAGATGCCTGGATGGTACCTCATCTATCCTTCATAACATTTGGGACAGAGTTGATTCTGCTGAATTTTATGCTGAGCTAAAGTTCAGTTTAAGAGTACAGGAAACAGGCTAGAGAGACACGTGGATGAGGAGAAAGTAGAGTTGGTTTCTCCATTCCCTCCAGTCCTTTGTGAGGTGCAGGATGGACCTCGATGTCTGCAAACACATTTCCATTGTCTTTCGATTGTATTGTTAGATAATTACCCCAAAATCATTAAATCCATGGTTTGAAATCCTTTGAAGGTTCATTTTAGCAGTCCAGTGCTGTGCTATTATCAGACAAACAAATGAGACAATTAATGGGTTTAAAAGTGATTCATTTTATTAAAAATTATGGACCCATCTGGAAAGACTCCCTTGGGATGTGAATGAGGAGTGTGATCTTCCAAAACCTGGTGTGGTGGGATGGGTCACTCTTATTCCAAATAATCCAATTTGTCCAGACTTGGTGCTGGCAAGTTGATGATCATTTAAAGGTTGGACTCCATGATCTCAGAGGTCTTTCCAACCTAAATGATTCTGATTTATAACAGATCACAAAGAATTTGATGTCATCAATATCAAAGGCCACCTAAATATTTACACACTTGGAAATCTCCCCCCATAAATGGAACATTAATTGGATTAATGGCAGCAGGAACAATCTGAACATCATCCTACATTGAAAATTTCACATTCAGCTGGTTCTGAACAACTACGCTGAAGTTACTTAGAAGTATTTATGTGTTCTCAATTATTTGGCTCCAATTTTCTTCAATCCTAAGGAATAAAGCATGACATTTTTCCACATTAAGATAAACTGAGCATGTTAGTCAAGTCCGACAATTTTTTGCATTGCACTGTTTGTAATATTAATAGCTGTGCTTTAAGAAGTTCACTATTGAACTGTCGGGAATGATTTGTTACCAGGTGTTAGCATAATTTACCAGCTGTCATATTTTAATCATTTTTATTTGCCTAAAATCTGACACATAACTTTAGTTGGCAAATCAAGACATATAGCAGCACTTATTTGATGCTACAGTAGCTAAGGGGGAAAAAAATGTGTGTCTTACAAGTGATATTTGTATTTTCAGACAGAGAACAGATTCTGAAGTCCACTGTCATTCAGAATTCACACTGAATCGCTCCTGCTCTCCACAAAAGCTGTTTTTATTTAAGTAGCTCAAGCAGCTGCTGCAGGCTCTTTTTCAAGTGTATTTTCACTCATGTGAGGAGTTCCAGCAAAGCTTTTCAGCTGGGTTTGGTGAATAAAAGCTACTCCTCCTATTAATGAGAGTAGAAACTGAGATCTCATGCTCAGTTATCATTGTTCTTAAAGCCACGAATGAATTCAAGGCTGCTCTGCTGTTTTAAGTTCATGTCAAGTGTTCTTAAAAGCCTGCATGAACATGAGATGAAGCTGTAACTAATTAATTATCAATACCTGAACAATGAGAAGGAAACAGATGAATACAGATGCTTGTTAGATGAGCTTGAAGTTTTTCATTAGTATTCATATTTAACTTACACATCAGATGAAGGATAAGTGTGTGAAAGACACATTTTGATATTAGCAAAACACTTGATTTTTTCAATGAAAAATCACATTTTGAGCATTTGCGCCACTTGTTTTAAATAGAAATATTATCTCCTGTAGTGGGGATTAAAAAGTGATTGATTACATGCAATGATAAAAAAAAATTATTAAGTTGCAAAGAGTTTTATGAATTTTACCAGCAACTCATTGAATCTGAGATTATTACCTAATATTTTCAACCTAAAAAACTCCAGAATTAATGACACAGAAATGCAGATGTGTTTTTGCAGTAAAAAATGGCTGTAGAATTTAGGGCTGAAAATAGAGAAACATCACAGAAGTGGTAAGAAGAATTTCTTTCTGGCATGGTTTCATTAAGATATATATATAAATATTATATATTTTTATATGTATAAAATGTAGACTCATTAAAATGCCCTGATTCATGATAAAAGGTGGAATTGCAGATAGAGAAATGTAGACAAACATGGATAGTTACAGAATAGGGAACAGGAAGGAGACGTCATCATTTGATTTAAATAAATAAATAATAAGAAGCAGAAAATCAGAAAATAGCCATGGGAAAACTTCCTAAGAGTGGAACAGCAATTGGTAGGGCTGCATCTTTTGGGACTTTTAAACCCAAATTCTGTTGCTTTTGGATCATTGTCCCAGTTTTTCATCTCTGCACATGGGTCAACACAATGAACCTTTAAATATGATCGGAATTGTTGGCTGTAACTGTTTACAGGGACACCACAACTGGAGTAATGAATCTGGATTCATAAAGATTTTGTTCAGAGGGTTTTGGCATCTTTCTAAATACTATTATTGTACCCAAATTTCCCCTAAATTAATCCTTGTGGTTCATCTTGCTGGTCAAAAAGTCATTTCCAAAAGGCCTCTGAAAGCCTCAGCAGATGGTGAAGGACAACCCTCCCAGTTTTTCCTAAAAAAGAAAGAACTTCCATTCAAAATATTGATCTTCCTTCTTGTTTGACTATGTCTTGTGTCAACTTCAAATTTGATGCCTTTTCCATTAGGGATCTTCCCACTATCCAGTAGAATTCTCCCGTGCGAGGTTGCCTGGTACATGAGCCTGCCCTGGAAATGGGGAACAGCTCCTGGTGGGTTCTGCCTGAGCCCACATGAAGGTGCTTCAATGCCCTTTCAATGGAGCCCCCTTTAAACAGGAACCAAACCAAATCCTTGATTTTCCATGGACAATTATTTTCCCCCCTGAGGAATTAGTGGGGTTTTTTCCCCAAATTCTTTCCACTGGAATATCTCCAGAGAAATCAGCATGGATTTACACACCCTCTGCTGTCAGGAACATGGATCCTTTCTGCTGCTGCATCCTCTTAGAGCTGCTGTGCCTTTGCTGTGTGGAAAATGAAATCATTTTCCTTGGGATAACTTGGAAAGAACCAACCTAAATGTAGCAGATATGGCCTCATTCTTGTCTTCTAAACACATCTTTGAAGCTGAGTGTATTAAACATTCTCATTCTAATGAAGAGGGTGAGTGAGGAATCCAGAATGCTCATTATTATTTCTCTGCTCTCATGATTATTTACCTTCACATCAATCTTTGTGTCATCTGAAACTCTCACCAGTCAATCACTACTGAAAATGATTAATAGCAGTAAGCAGATACCAACAGAATCCCAGCACTGCACTTAATTATGATTCCCCTCTGATGACTCCATTTCAGATCCATTAGCCTGCCCATTTTTAATAGATTTAACCTCTGTTTTATTGCTATTGAATAATTCTCATTTTTAATGGGAATATTCCCAAGGCTGAGTCAGATACCCTACAAAAGGCAGAGTGGCACAGAAGCCATGCTGGTGATGTGATCAGTGAAGCAAAATTGGGGTTGTTTGCTTGACAGGACTCATTTCATGGGATCACGTGGAATAACAATCACGTTCCCATCTTCACTTCTTCTCAAATCTTGTATCAGCTTTAATCCCATTATTTGCCCAGGACTGAGGTCAGGGGAAGTCATTTAGATGTACCAAGGCTGTGCTGGCTGCGTGTCTGCAGCACTGCCACCACATTAATGCTCCAACAATTTGTTGGGATTTCTCTAGGATCAATCATGTATTGAAAACCAACATTCTCCTAAGATAACCTCATCTGGCTACACGGGTCACCCTCTGTAAATGGGATCAGGGCTGTCAGTTTTCAAATATTTGTATTTATATGCGTTGTTTAACGTCCTCAGCAGTTAATGGCTGACTCCTAAATACTCCATCCTCTTATTTCTTTGGAAAGCAGGAGACGTGAATATTTATGGAACAGTTCTCCTTTCCCTGCATTGTTATTAACAACCTGATCACCACTATTATGAAGTGATAAACGCAGAACACTGCTGGGATTTCTTTCGTCTTATTATTGTGTCTTATTTTCCTCAACAGTTATGAGTGGACTTTCCCTAAGAATTAAGCTTTCTTTTCAGCTTACTGTACTTCTAAATTCCTTCCACTTACTCATGTTTATATACTGGATTTTCTTCACATTCAATATCTGATTTCCGTTTACACCTTCCACAGAAGGCACATTTTGTCCCTGGTTAACAAATCAGCTTAACAACTTCTTCAAAAATGCTGCTTCTCACTTCAGTTTTTCACTAGGCATTCTGAAATTTTTCTCTTCCCACATCCCTGTGCAAATTTTTCTGTCTCTCTGGGACCTATGATCATCAAGTGTTGGTTCACTCAAAAAAATGTCTGGACCATTTGATATGATCATTGTGCACTGCACACCATCAGGATTATCCTATAATAATGGCATTAAACCTACAGGGGAGAAAAAGGAAATATCAAAGAATGTGTTCAAAAGAAGAATTCTATATTTAGGTATTGGCAAGAAATTCTTGGCTGTGATGCCCTGGCACAGGGTGCCCAGAGAAGCTGGGGCTGCCCCTGGATCCCTGGAGGTGTCCAAGGCCAGGCTGGACATTGGGGCTTGGAGCAGCCTGGGACAGTGGAAGGTGTCCCTGCCCATGGCAGGGGTGGCACTGGATGGGCTTGAAGGTCCCTTCCCACCCAAAGCACTCCATGATTGTAGTACAGTATTGCCTTAGGAACCCAAATTTTTGGATGCAATTCATCAGTTAAATATTCTTTTAAACCTCCAAGCCCTGAGTGCAACTCTGTTCTCATCTTCTCAGGGCTCTGTGGCTCTCTCTCCATGGCTTACACTGATGCTCACGCCTTCACCAACTTATTTGTGGGATCTGGCTTTCTTTGGCTCAGATATCCAATGAGGGTGTTGAAAACCTGACTAATGAAGACTTGGGAACAGTGCCTGGAAGTGAGGTAGAAGCCAGGAGATATTAACTAAAAGTTTTCAGTCAATAACATTAAGTAGAAAACCCAGCTGAGAAAACCCTCGAGTTTTTGGGCAGTTCATGCGAAGAATGAAAGACAAGATTTCAGCTGACAAACCCTTTGTTGTGACTCTTTTTCCAGTTCTACTTGTAACTGACAACAGAAAAAAAAAGAATTGATTCACATTTTGTCAGCTGTGACAATGGCTCTGTTATAAAATCACAGAATCACGGAATCATTAAGGTTGCAATAGCGCTGAAATGATCAAGCACTAACCCAACACTGCCAATATGTGGAAATAATTTTGTGGTTTATTATTCCTGCCAGAGTTATGATCTCCTGTCCTAATGAGATTTCCACTTGACAATTATTGCATTTTGAAGAAGTTGCAAAACCCGACACATCTCACCTTGAGAGGAAGAGCTGAACAACGAAACACACAGCGGAGTTTGGAGAGGACCAAAAGGAGACGCGGAAACAGGGTGTGTATTAGAGAAGAATGGATGTCTTCTCCAGGTCTGCCACACAGAATAATTAACTTAAACTGGACAGAATATTTGGGTAAGACCAGGAAAGTTTTTCTCGGTGTGAAATGAGTGAACCAACGGAGGAACCTATGGAGCCTTTGAAACCTTGAGAGCTGGAGGCTCTCAAGAACCAGTTCTACACCAAACACCACCAGCAGTGGGGAGGTGGGAGAAGGGATAAATCAGGCGACCTCTGAAGATGAACCCAAAGTCCTTCCAGAGCAATTTTCTGTGATTTCATATTCAGGTTGTTTACCTAGAGCAAAACCAAACAGGGGAAAATTATTTCAAGGCTCTGGGACATTTATTGCCAGCTACAAAAAATGACGCATCATAAAAAGTTAGTTAATATATTAAATATGCCATTATATTTATTATAACAATTAAAATAGCAAAAGCTTAATAACTAATGAACACGCAGAGAACTTTGCTTTCAAATAAATTTGGTGATAAAGAATTGTTTTTGACAACAGCATTTATCATGGCCTACCTAGAACTGTTGTAGCTATTTGTTGTACTTAATAAACAATGATAAATATCTCTTTGTGCAGGAGAGTAGCTTAAATGTGTGTTGTGCAATATTCTTGAGAAACTGTAGCCAAGACTAATTAAATGAGTCTAATTAAAATTGTGTGGATAGAAAGGAAATTAATGGCTTCATTTATACTATTTGTTTATTTCATTGTCAAGTGTACTGGATATAATTGCAGTGCAAAGAAGAAATCATCGAAATTATTTTTCCCTCTGTTGATTCCCTGTTCCATCAATTTATTGTAGCAGCTTCATTTTCTCTATCTTTAGAGGGAAACAATGCTGACAAAATGTGAAACCTCAACAAAGTTATTTTCTTGTTTGGAGCTGTTAGATGGAGAATACATTTATTGAACAAAATAAAGGTTAAGCTTCAATTAAGCATTCTAAATATATTTAGTGAGCTATTGAAAAGCCATAATGTCTCAGCCCACATGGTTCACTGGAAGCTCGGAACAAAATAAATGAGAATAGAAGCAGAAGGAGTGCTCAGATGGTGAATCTCTAACATGTGACTTACAAAAGAATGTGGTGTTACTCCTACCATCTTTTATGGAGAGTTTGTGTCAGATAAAGTAGGCAAAAAAAGTCTTTATTAATGATATTTTCTTTTTTTAGCTGCAAACAGAGTCTCAGACAAAAAAAAGCAGAAGAACGCCTGATTTTTTTCCCAGGGTGAGGTTTACATTTCGTCAGTTCTGCAGGGACTCCTCAGACCCAGGGAACAATAAATCAGATTATTGATCCAGCTCATACGAACAGCTCCACATTCTGTTTCGTGTGCCTGGAAAACTGCAGATTGGAGCAGTGTCCTTCTCCTTCTCCTTCTCCTCCTCCTCCTTCTCCTTCTTTCCTGCTTCCCTGCCCAGCACAGGTGACATGGAGGGAGCTGGTGAGGGACCATCAGCATCCTGCACCAGGGAGAGATGAACTCCACAGGTTTCCTCTCAGGACACTCAGCACTGCTCAGGTAATTCCTAATTCCCTTTAACGAACTTAAAGAGTGACAGAATTGTTTGAGAATTTCACTCCAACTAAAAGACGCGAAACTGAAAGATTCTGAAGTTCAGGAGCTTAAAATATGTTTATGTTCGGGCTGGACTGTGCTCCTGAAATTTGTTTCTTTGCCATGTCAACATTTCTTACAGAAAGCAGATGTTCTTTGTGGAAATTTCTGATTAATCAAAAACACAGTTTCCCTTTTTAAATTAGTTTCAGTCGAGCAATTTTGACAATTGAACCATAGCTAAATCCTTTATGCTGAAAATAAAATCTGTCTTTATGTTTTTTGTCTAAATGTGCTTCAGCAGTGCCATACACAAACCAACTTTTATATCTCTGATAAGTAGAAATACGTGGGAAATGAGAATATATTTGAAAATGCTTCCATTAGAGACGTTTGTTAAAGCTGGCTAAACTAATGGCTTATTTTCTGCCTATATCAGAGAGATTAATCTGTAACTTTAAAATCAGAACAAAAAAGAGCTCTGCTGAAACGTAAAGTCTCGAGTAAAACGATTTTCCTCAAGAGCAGGAGACTCATCATCCTTCTCAGTGAGTGCTTTTTCTTTCCCTCCACTTCTCTGTGACCACAAATGCCGGTGCTTGGTGAAACACCGTCATTCCCTCGTGCTGCTGGTGTGGCAGTGGGGTTTTGTGCACTCCAGGGATCTGGGAGACACCTCGGGCTGGAGAGCTCTTCAGAGGCACTCAGACCATGGGAGGGAAATGCTGAGGTGGCAGCTGCAGCCCTGGCTCGGGTGTGGTGGACTTGCCATGGTGCGATGTGAGGTCAGGTAATAAACGGAGCCATGGGCCTTGCCCTCGCCTTGCATGCACAAACCATCAGTCACTGCTGTTATACTGGTTTAAACTGAAATCCCAGAACCTCTCACTGGGTTGGGTCCTGCGTGTGGCCCTCAGGACTGCCACTGCAGGGTAAAAATGAAGGGAAGAGCTGGATGTCTGCCCTGCACAAGGCTTAGAGGTTTGGGTTTGTGCCTTCTCAGGTTTGGCCCCACAGGTTGGAAGCTCCTGTGTGGCCAGAGAGGCTGTCACCAGCTCCTCTGGTCATTGTCCTGTCCAGCACTGCCCAGAGGGGTCATTCCTCATGCACAGCTGTGCCTGGAGCTGGGGATGAGCAATAAGGAGTGGCTGAGGGAGCTGGAAAGGGGCTCAGGCTGGAGCAAAGGAGGCTCCGGGGGCACCTTGTGGCTCTGCACAAGTCCCTGACAGGAGGGGGCAGCCGGGGGGGTCGGGCTCTGCTCCCAGGGAACAGGGACAGGAGGAGAGGGAACGGCCTCAGGCTGGGCCAGGGGAGGCTCAGGTTGGACAGCAGGAGGAATTTCTCCATGGAAAAGGTGCTCAGGCCTTGGAACTGCCATGGGGGGTTTGGAGTCCCCATCCCTGGAGGTGTCCAAGGGAGGCCTGGAGGTGGCACTGAGTGCTCTGGGCTGGGGACAAGGTGGGGGTCAGGCACAGCTTGGACTTGACCCTGCAGGTCTGTTCCAACCTAAATGATTCTGTGATCCTATGGTCAGGAATGGTCAGGGGATCTGCCTGGGACACACACCCCTGACCCCACTGATTTGTAGGCACACACGAGGCCCTGCACTGTCTGCACTTGCCTCCAGCTGCAGCGTGAGTTAAGTTGGCTGCTTAATCATCAGTGTCATGTTTTATTGGGGCAATCACTGTGCTATCAGCAGCTGGAATGCTCTGAGGACAGAAGCACAGCAAGTTCAGCAAAGACACTACTTTTTATTAGATCAGCTGATATAGCTGAAAGAAAAGCAGACAAGATCTTTATTTCCCACGGGAAACTTTTTTGGATGTGAAATAGAGGTCTTCTATTTCCCATCAATATACTTCCAGAAGTTAGGGGTCCTGGATCTGGTTGGGTGGGCAGAAATAACTGAAAGTTAAATAAAATGCACAACAGATGACTGTGGAGGTGTGAAATAGCACCTTTATAAAGCCAGATTCACCTTCGCTTTCCCTATGATGTGATGTTCACATGCTTTTACCTCCCACATGTGCCAGGCAGGAAATTGCCAGATGCAAAGTGAGCCACAAACTTTCTTTGAGTCATTTGTGAAGGTGCCAAGAGACAAAAAAGTCCCCTGCAACCCTCAGGAGAAAGGTCATGGTTTTGTGTTACCAACTCCTGCTCACAGGGGTAGAAAGGCGGCGCTGAGTTATCCAACCTCGTGATGTTTTCCCATTAATTAAAGTTATTGCACTACATAGATTTCAAAGGCAGGAGGGTGTAAGTTACACCATACACAGCCAGGAGCAGTTTTCCACCAGCTGTGAGGAATCATCGCTCAATAACAGTGAGAAGATCTTACTCTTTGCTCATTGGCAGTAGCATGAGCTGCAGCAGTAGGAGCAGAAAGTTTCTTGAAAAGGAATATAAAAACATTACTACAGGACCTCCCTGGTTTGGTTGGAGAGCCTGAGACAACTGATTTGCTTTATAAAATTTTTCCCTCTTAATTGCCTGAAAACTGTCCAAAAATAAAACAAATTCATTTTTAAAACTTCTTTTTTGGCTTGGTTTATTAATCCACTTGCTACTTGCTGTTCTTCCATGAATATTTCATAGAAGCTGGCTTCAGCCTGAGTACTGTTTTTTCCTCTCCACTGTGAGGATTCCTTTAAGCATTTATTATTCACCATTCAATAGTGAAAGGGGTTGAGTTGACACCTGGGTCAAATGAAGGCTTCAAGGAGCCACAGACCACTCTTTCTCGATGCCGGTCATGACAAACATCCCCAGTTTGAGTTGTGGCTGTGAGGGGTCAGCAGAAGCTCTCAGGCTGGTACAGTTCAGAATATTCTGCTCTGAGAGTGAACCCAAAGCTATTTTGGGCCAAGGAAAGGTCCCCATTTTCTATGGATGCCCCTGCATGAGGGTATCCTATAAGAGAAAAAACCCCTGATGTTAAGGAAACAAATCCTGATGCCACAGGATGGAGGGGCCAACACACCTCGCTGTGGGATCACCTTCCCTTGACCCCACCAGGAGCTTCTGCCTTCTTCACTGCCTTGTTCTGAGAAGGGAAAAAAGAGGACTCAAAGGAAAAACTGAATTTCCTTAAGAGCCAATGTTCCTTTTCCTGGCTTCTTTAAAAGCATCAGAGGTAACTTTGCCGGCTGCATGGCTCTAAAAAAACCAGCAGGGATCAGATAAAAGGACACTTGCTTTTAATTGTCTCTTTCCCTTCTCTCCATCCTTATTTCAGAGCAAGATTGCCCAGCAGAGTGGTTTTTTCTTCACATGATTTTTTTTCTCTCATTCTGGATGGCAGTATATTATAAATCCAGCAATCTTTCCACTTTCCTACAGAGCAAGTTAAAAATGGAAGGAAGGCAGAATGTGCAGAATTAGTGAGCTTGCTGTTAGGGCTGAAGTGCAGGTGTGTGTGTGCCACGTCTCAGTTTTGTGCCTCTGTGGGGAAGGGGCACTGGAATAACCAGGGAATGCTGCTGTGCAGAAAAGTAGGAACTGCCCAAGTTTTAAATAAGAGGAAAATCAATGCAGTCCAAAGGCTGCCTCCAAGGAACCAAACCACATTTATAACTACGTCTGTCTTGTTTCTTTTGCCTGCAAACTCTGCTGGTTTGGCTAAACTCCTCCAGGATGGAGGCTAAACTCCAACATGGATGGGAGTATTTTGGCCAGAAGGCATTGCCTCTTCACGTCCTGGCCAAAATACTTCCATGTGCTCTCTACAATGAATTTTGGCCTTTCTGAGATGATTTGGCTGAAGCAGCAGGTAGGAAATGGTTTATTGGATCAGAGGGAGAAGGTGGGGCAGGGAAGGAGTGACCATGGGGGAGACCCCACTGCCCCACGCATGGAATTCTTCAGCCATCACACCCCACAGGATGACAGGCTGCACAGTTATCAGGGATAAAAGGATCCCCACATCCCTCAATCCCTCTCTCTGTCATCCCCTTTCCCTTTAGACCCCTTCTCCCCAGTTCTGGGGATAACTGGATGCTGTGAGCTGGTTTTAGGCTCTGTGGTTGCTGTGTCTTGGGCCACCCACCTGCGAAAGTTCACGGTCATGGTTGGCTTCCCTACAGATTTCCCAAGGGGGAATGAAATGTGCTGGAAACCGAGAAACCCAATATCAATTTCCTTCTATCCTTTTATTTTATTTGATTCAAGATTCAAGGACTGTGAAACATTTCTCCATTGTTTGGCCTCAGAGCAAATTTACATTTTATTACATAGATCATATTTTTTCCCTCTGTGTTTATGACCATGGACAGTGAAAGTGAGAGAATAAAGAGAGAAATAAATATGGATACACGAGTAAAAAAAATTGCATCGCTCACTAAAGCAGCCTCAATGCCACAGCTGAAAACGGGCCCCAGTTCATATGCAGCTCACAGGTAACACAAATTTTCAGAAGCATTTTTAATACAGATGATGTATCACCTAATTGCATAATCACAGGATGCTTTGTAATGGCTCAGTGATTCGGGGGAGATAAAAACTTCTCTGGCAAGCTCCGTGTGATCATAAGCTTTAAAACTCCAGAGGGGATTGCCAGGTTCTATATATGTTTTTGTCAGCTTTTTAATTTGATATTTCCCTGAAATCATTAGACTATAATGGGCTATAAAGGAGGAAACATGGTTTTTCTTCTTTTTTTTTAAATGAAAACATCTAAAATAGATTACCAAAATAAAAGTTAGCTAAACTTGATCTAAAAGGCCAAATTCATCTTTCTCTGTGGGTAAATAGTTCCAAGATAGTAAAGGTGTTAGGGCAAAACAGAGGAAATGTAGTAAATGCAACAAAGTCCATCAGAGGCAGAAATTAATGGATTATGTTGTGGTACAAATTGGCACTTCATTTCAGCTCAGGATAAGAGCAATGCAGAGGGAGGTGGTTTTGTAAAGGTCAGGTTCTACCTTTGACCTTCTTGCTCAGCTGTTCAGTTGTGTGAATAACCCCTCCAGGGCCATGGGCTGGGCGAGCCACAAGTGCCAGATCTGTGTCCTCCAGGTGTGGCCAAGTCTCTTCTGGGGTTTTAGGGGTATAATAATGTTGGCGTCTTCGTTGACAAATGGGATGGGGAACCTGGACAGGTGCTCCAGGAGCCTTTTATTATTTTATTCCATTATCAATCTCACACACTGAATTGAGACAGAATTGGTACAAAGCTCGCGCTGCTAAGGTCATCTGAAAACTTCTTGGTTGCAAAGCATTCTTAAAAGCTATTTAGCCAATTAGCATGCTCCTAAAAGTTACAGACAGCTGTCTTAACCAATCATAAACAGCGCCCATACAGCTATCAAACACAGCTCTGGCTTGTTATGCCTTAGCATAACAATATTCCATTATAAGGCTTAAACTGATCTATCTTGCTAAGCATATTTTTTGCAACTTCAAAATCTCTCTAAGCCAAACCTGAAAACTCTAACCATTGTTTCTAAATGTCCTTGCTGCTGCATAACTGTATCTTCTATCTTTTCACAATCAGAGCTGAATCCTAAATCGTTTTGCTTCATTTTCTGAAACCTACTCTTATTTCCTAAAATCCTTTCTACCTTTTGTGTTTCCCCACATAATAATGCTGCTTTTCCCATGTCACACTGTGCTGTAGCACCTCTCTGCTGCTGGGTCACAGCCCTAAAGCTGCCTGAAGAGGAGCTTCCTGTATCCTGTGAGTAACTGACTTTAAATGGCACAATGCCTTGGAATCAATACTTTTTGCAGTATCATGGAATGACAGAGTGGCTTGGGGTGGAAGGGACCTCAAAGCCCACCCAGTGCTACCCCTGCCATGGCAGGGACACCTCCCACTGTCCCAGGCTGATCCAAGCCCCAATGTCCAGCCTGGCCTTGGACACTTCCAGGGATCCAGGGGCAGCCCCAGCTGCTCTGGGCACCCTGTGCCAGGGCCTGCCCACCCTCCCAGGGAACAATCCCTTCCCAAAATTTAATCTAACCCTGCCCTCTGTCAACTGAACAAACACATTTGTGTTGCATGAGCCTACAAACATGACTCATTCTCATGAATAGGAGAGCATACAGGATGAACATCTCCAGTAATTAAGCTCCTTGGCCCTGATAAGGACTCAGGTCACTGGGACTCCTGGTGGCCCTGAGGGGCTGCAGACAGCATTGCCACTGGTGTCCCAGCATGTTTCTTCCAACAGGGAGATAAATAAACAAATAGGGAGGTAGATGTTGAACTATCTCTGTGGAAGATAGTTGTTATCTGCTTTGACTGATAGGTTAATTAACACTGAAATTAGTGGGTTAATTTGGGGAGGGAGGAGAAGAGAGCTCTGATTAATGGATTGATAACATTGAGGTATATACTTTGTTAGATACTAGCTTGCATGAAACCCTGAAATGACCCAGTAAATCATGCCTGATCCTAAATGACTGAAGGTCCCTCCTCCTTTTGAGAGAAGCTAAAATCAACCTGCCAGCCTGGCAGACACCAGGCCAAGCCCCCTTCTGTCCCCTCCGTGACGGGAATGACACTGTTCACTGTGCAGGAGCACAGACAGAGTTCCGGTGCTCAGATTCCTCACTGCTGTTACACATTTGCCACTTTAGCACAGCTCTGGGAGAGTTTGAATGGGTTGTTTAACTGAAAACAGAACAAAAAGTTGGTGTGCAGCTGGGAAGTACATTTGCAATGAATCTGCTACCGGAGGAGTCAAAGGCCTGGCTCCTCAGCAGATATTAAAATGCTGCCACTTTCATGGCAAATCAGGAGAACCTGTTCAGTGGAGCAGGCACAGGCTCATTAATGCATGGGAGCTTAATTTGCTGATGGATGTGCTGCAGAGCCCTTTCTGCACCGCTCCCATGCCTTCCCCATCTCGGCATGGCAGATCTGGGAACGAGAGGATGGACTGTGGAACACCCCTGGAATGAGGAGTGTTCACACCAGAGACACCACAGCACACACTGAACCTGCCTCTGAACCTTGCCAGCACTAAACGTTTAAGAGAATTAAAAGTGAGATATTGGAGGAGTTGGATGCTACTTCATCACCCAGATGCATTGCTGCACATAACTGTGAAACACAAGGCAGCAGCCACGATAATTTCTTCAGTTCCTGATATTAAAGGATTTCTGGGTTCATTAACCAGTCAGGTCTGTAACAGTGTCTGATAAATTGAGTTGCCTTTTGTACAGCTGCATTATCTTCATGTCTTTTCCAGAAAGCGGAATTTTACTGACAAGTGCGTGTCACACTTCCATATCTCCCATTGATTTTCCATTAATCTGCATTTCCTCTCGCACTTTGAGGGGAGTAACGCAGAGCTACACGGTGTCCTGATTAACACCTGAGTGCAGCAGTGTTTGTGGCGTGCTTGATTATTAATAGAACAAGTGCAGGTAATTGTACTGGTCGAATCGTCCCTGTCACTGATTAATGACTATGTGCACTCGTCATGTTTTCAAGATCTGAGGTGGAAAAGGAAAAGCACAGAGATTCACGTACTGTCTGAAAGGATTTTTTTTTGTGATAAAGACAACTGTTTGGAGAGAGAACATTTGATATCTTATTATAGATTGTAAACATATACCATCTAAAATTAAACAATTTTAGTCTTGGCTTTTGTTGCAGTCATAGCAGAGTGTGACTGATGCAACTCAGTGTGATACAAAGTGCTTTCTGAAAGATTTAATATAGTGCTTCTGCTCTGACTGAATTTAATCAAACTGCATTTTAAGCAATACCTTGCCGGTCATGAAAATCACTGTAAAATGTAGGAATAAAAGTATTCCATGTGATGCATTTATGCTACAGCAGCCTTCTTATGCAGCCTCCCTCCTCAGTAGTTCAGTATATGTTAATACCATCATCTCTCTTTGAATTTTAGATCTCAGGGAAAAAGAGGTGGGTAAGTTCCCCACTGTACTGCTGCTATTTTAAGTTGTCTTCTTTTGCATTTTCAACAATTGCCTTCACTCCTCAATGGCCTTTGTACAGCCCTGGCAGAGTTAAGTACTTGCATTTTTGAAGGTGAAAAGAAATCAAAATAGCAGTAGCAGAAACCTGAGTCAGAGCCCATAATCCTGTGATACGGGGCACCAGGTCCATGGAAAAACACTGCCAAATAACTGGATTCAGGATGGGAAATGCACTGAATGAAGGAAAATGCTGGCCACAGCTAAGGCAATTGCCACAGAAACACCCAAAGGAAAGGTGCCATTGACACAGAGCACGTAATTCAGGAGTTGGTGTGCGTTGAGAGCAGCAAACACAACCTCAGAGGGGTTCTGCCTGAACCTGAGGGACACCAGAGCCGTGGAGCAGCAAGATCTCCTCTTTCAGTGATTATCCTGAGCCCGCTGAGGAGCCATTTTTGGGAGTGCTTTAGCCTTTACCTCACTCCACCCTCTCCAGGTGATATCCCTGCCCAGCAGTTATCCCTGCAGCACGGGATATCTTGGCTGCTTGATAACGGCTGGGAGTCATTTCATGGATCAAGTGGCCGCTGTCCTTGGTCTCCACGTGCACAGGTCAATTCCAAGAATATTCCATAACCTCTTAAAGCCAAGCTGCATTGGGAATACACCTGATTTCCCACTGCTGAGGAGCTGCTCATGCAGTGCTGGATCCTCCCAGCCGCAAACCCTTTGGGAATCCAGCATGGCTTTTGGCACAGGTCTCAGCAAGAGAAGAAGGTCCCATATTTAGGACACATAATGCCTCATCTCCCTGATGAAGGATGTGGGCTGGCAGAGGTTTTCTCCTGGTTTACACACAGCAAATCCTACTCCTGATGGCACAGGGTGGGATGGTTGGGATGTCTGCACAGGGCCACAATTTGGACTTGATCATCAGGGATCCTTTCCAACTCAGAATATTCCATGATTCTATGGCACTCATTTTCTCCCTCCTGTCCATTGTATTTCCAGGTGAGTTGGGAGAATAAATCTGTTTTTTCTGGCCGGTTCCTGGTCACCTCTATGGACATTCTTTAAGTGACAAACTCACTCCCAGAAGCTGTTGAAGTTCCTATACCAAAACCACCTCTGAGGCCCATTTGGTCCCAAACAGGAATGCACAGGCACTGCAGTGCACAGAAACTGTTATTTTTCAGGATGAAACCTAAGCCTCCTTTTTCTCTCCCAAGGGATACCCTTTCTCCATTTCATAGCATGGTTTGGGTTGGAAGAAAACTTAAAGCTCATCCAGTTCCAACCCCTGTGTGGTACCTGGATGATTCTGGTGCCTCAGCTCTGTGTGGTGTTATGGGAGCCACACGACAATGAAGAAACTCAAAATAAATGTCAAAAGCTCAGCAGAGAATGACTCAGAGCAGGAGAGTTGGAGGAAGTGGGTGGAGAATTACCAAGTTTCCACACATTTATCAGGCTTAGTCATAATCTCGCTGCTGAGAAGCTAAACCATGACAAAAACTGGGGGAAATGATGGGGGTGTGAAGTGGCACTCCAGGTGCTTCAGCAAATTGAAAAAAACCAGCCCTGGTGGCACCTCTGGAGTGCAGGTGAGGCAGGAACAGAAAACCTCTGTTGGATTAAGGTCAGTCTCGTCATGGATCTTCCCAAAGGAAGGGTGGAGAAGAGCTTTACCAGTTCACCTGGAGACAGGGATGGTTTGGCTTGGGATCACACACAGCAGTGTTCTGGTTTGGTTTCAGCAGCAGCAGGATGAATGCTGGCATCCCAAAAATCCCCATGGAAAATCGAATTCTCACAGAAACCACATTTCACATTGAAAAAAGATTCTGTTCAGGCCAAAAAAAGAAAACTTTTGCGATACATTCCTCGGAATGTGGATTGGTCCTCATTGCTTTTTCTTCTATCCCTTGATACTTTTTTCACTGGCAAAAAAGATCTTCAGATGTCTGAAGGATTCAGATCTACAGCCACAGCTCCCATCTTCCTGCATAATTCATAGAATCATGGAATGGCTTGGGTTGGAAGGGATTTTAAAGATCATCTAACTCCAACCCCCTGCCATGGCCAGGGCCACCTTCTACTAGAAGGTTCCATTAAAACTAAAACTAGAATTCAGCATTTTATCTCATTTTCTTCTGACTGATCACAGATACATTCTACAAGGAAAACTTTTTTTTTTCCCTTTAAAATCTAAGAGCCATCAAGATGCCACAAGAGGACAGCGAGCCACACTTTGCCTTTTCTTGGCCATCTGCCATGCCTGGGATGGCAGTCAATAACGAGCTGTCAAACAATTAACAGCTAATAAACACACCAAGGAACCTCCTTTGCCAGCCACTGGTAGCCACCAGTTGGAAAAGAATGTTCTGGAGCTGTTGGGTCCCACACCTGGCGCCCAACCAGATGGAAAAGGAACACGGAGTGGGAGATGATGATTAATGAGGAAAACGTGCAGTGATAATAAATATTTAGGCAGGACCTCCCTTTTTGCCAGGTATGGGGTGTGACCACCCCGTGCAGGTGACACAGGACCTGCCATAACTGCTGAGGTGCCACGTAAACCACGGCTCTCTTTCCACAAACCTTCTCTGGTGAAATCCAGGGATGTTCTGCTGGCACTGAAATTTTCATCCTTCCAGCAAAAAGGAGAAGGGTGAAGAATACTAATGATCTTATGAAGTCCAGGATCAGGGCATCTCAAATCCTGCAGGATCTCCCTCTGATGGATTTTGGGCTGTTTTGGTTACCTGGTCGGGCTTTGTGAGAAGCACAAGTTGTAGAACTGCACCAGCAACTTTTCCATCAAGCCAATAAATTCTACTTGAGCTCCAGCATGACAGGACAATTTGGGAAATCAGCCCATGCATCACTCAGAAATTCCAGGCTGGTTTTTGAAGTCTGGGTTACAGTGACCCGAATATTTACATGTCCAACCTCACGCTGGCCCTGGAGTCCAGTTGGGGACAGCACCCACGAGTCTACCTGGGAATAAGTGAGGTTTTAAGGACATGGTATGGAATAGACTTAATTCGGGGAGAACAGGAGAATTAGGGAACTGTCAATATTGCTGCTTTGCTCTGAGCTCTCTGCAGGGTTCTGAGAGCTGAGAGAGCCTCATTTGACCACAGCCACGCAAAGAGATCAGTGATTACTGTCGTGCCTTAAGTTCAGGGAGCCTGCAAAATGCAGGAGACATGCTCGGAAAGAAGGGGAAGCTTAAGCAGAAAAGAAAACTGGTGGGTTCTGGTTTTCTGAGGAACTCTTTAACTCTGGGATCAGACAAAACAGAGAAGTTTTTTGTAACAGTGAGAAAAGGAGTGTTTTTATCTTTTCTGTTTAGGAGCCTTTTAGGCTTCTCATCAATTACCCAAATATATTAATGAGCACAGACAAAAAAAATCAGCCCCAGATTCAGTCTCCATGAAACACTTTTGAATTCCTGACTCTCCCTTCCTGCATTCAGACGCAGACAGCTGCGGCTCAGGGTTGAAAGGATTCAGTGCTTTTGAAATTCATGGAAATTGCGGAGAAATTCATGGGAACTGCTCCCTCCTGTGGAGCAGCTGCTGAGCAGGAGCTGTTCCCCAGGGCCCGGGGTGGCAGCCGTGGCTGCTCCCATCGCCTGGATGGTGGCCACCGCGTCCATCACCTGTGTGATGCCCAAGGTACCAGGCTGCCGTGGGTGGCTCTGAAATTCCAGTCGCCATTCTGGGAAAGGCCACCAGATCCAGGTGGAGACCCTCCCACAGCAGCACCCAACAGCAGGCAGGTGGGAAAGGGAAAAAGGAAAATGCTCATCACTCACGGCAGCAAAATTGTTTATTCCTCTGCAAGAATTATGTGAAATCCTCGTGTTTGCCAAATCCAGATGGGAAAGGATGGGGCAGCTTACACCTGTCTGGTGTGGTCAGAGCAGTGTGGGGCTTGTTCTGAGTTTTAAGGTGGGTTTTGCCTCATGAAAGGCTGGATAGAAATGGCTGTAAAATGAAAATATCAGGTTTCACAGCACAGTTTCGTGCCATTATTCCAGTCCTGTGGAAGTGAGAGGGCTGAAACCTCAGGAGCAGGTGAATTGAATGTGTCCAAGGGCACAGTCCCCAGTGGCAGTGCTCTCTTGCCCTCCTATTTTGTCCAGCAATACCCTGTGCCAGCTCTGCTTTGTTCATGAGAATACACAGGAGCAAGCTAAAAATACCCTGATTCAGGGAGAAAAAAATTCAAATCACAAATCCAGAGTGTTTCCAGAGCTTTCCCACACTCCCTTAATGAAGGGGCTGCTTAGTGGAGTGGGACTGATCTTGCCATGGCAGCTGCTGCATCACAGCGTGCTCCACTCACTGAATCCCAGTTTACTCCTGCACATCCAGTGCTCCCACACTGCTGAGGGTGCTGGGACAGCTACATCCAGCGGGGACTCAATGCAGGGGCTGGACATGCTCATCTCCTCCTCATCTGCTGCTGTGTCAGCCTCCCACGGACACACTCCTGCCTCTCTCCTCTCAGTGAGCATCCTCTGAGCACAGTCCTGCACTTTTGCTCCCATTACTTGTCCCTGTGCCTGGGGGAACTGGGAATGTGCCACTCTCGGAGGAGCCTGGCAGGGAAAGCCATGAAATACAGATGTGCAAAGGTCACCTTCTCCCTCAGCAGCCCATCCTCTCTTATCACATTTCAGACTATGCCTGATTCCAGATGAGACCATTCATGGTGTAAATGTGTTTGAGGGAGGCTAAAAAATATCTCTGGACACGTGGAAGTTGTCTGATCACATTAAATACATCATTATTAGAGTTAACTTGGGTTTCATAGGTGCTGTGGAGTCTCATCTAAATCTGTTTTTTCCGCCTTAAATGAGCAGAGGATCCTGCCTGGGCAGGCTCAGGTGTGAACTGGGCAAGTCAAAAGGAAGGACAGGGGAAAAACTCAGTGAGTGGAAGCAAGGTACTGTGATTTTTCATTCATTTTTCAAATTATTCTTTCCAATTTCCCTCTTCTTTCTCTTTCCTCCCTGAACAGCAGGTAATCAGCACCTTTGAGCACTTGTTTCCTCCATTCCAGAAACTCTGTGGAAAGGTAGAAGTACATAGGGAGAAAAATAATAAAAAGTAAAATATATGCTATTGGCATGCCTGTGCCCAGCAGCAGAGTTTCTGATGTATTCCTGCTCTTGTCAAACACAAAATGCAAATTTAGAAGGATGTGCAAGAGGCAGAAGAGATGAGAACTTAATAAAAATATCTTCTCAGAAGCAATGAAGAGCCCATCATGTCAATGTTCCCCAATCCAGTAAAATGGTCTAGACAGAGTTAAAAGGAAGCAAAGCAATTTTATATTCGGGATGTGGTGGGAAACAACTCAGTGTAAACTCCTGGTTTTGGAGTGGGAGCTCTGACAGACCTCTGGGATAGGCTGAGGAAGCAGGTGCAGCATTGGAAAAAATCTTAAATGCTGGGGGAGGATTGCAATGATTTTGACACTTATAAAATATAATGGAATGATTTCAGAAAAAGGTGTTTGTTCCTGGGAAAAGTCTCAGTGCTCACAGTGTCTGAAAATGCCAGAAACAGGTGGGTTTTCAACTGCTGAAAGGAACCAAGGCTCAGTTCCCAGACCATCTGAATGGAGGGGTGGCTTATTCTTGTATCAGCCATGAAGTGCTGAGGAGCAAGAAACCAGGTGGATGGGGAGACTTCTGTGGAAATGGAAATATCTCTTAAAGCAACTTTTCCCCCACTCCTGGAAGATTCAGGCTATTGCTGCTGATTTACCAGAGTTAAAGAAGTCATTTCTCATTGTGGTTTGGGTTTTTTTGCTTGGTTGGGGCTTTTTGGGTTATTTTTTAATTTGTTTTAATGAAATGATACAAAACCACAAGCAGAGACAATAAGATACTTCTCATAAGCGATGGAATCACAGAATCCCAAAATTATTGAGGTTGGAAAAGCCTTCCAAGGTCATCAAGTCCAAGCTGTGCCTGATGCCCACCTTGTCCCCAGCCCAGAGCACTGAGTGCCACCTCCAGGCCTTCCTTGGACACCTCCAGGGATGGGGAAATGCTTGAAGCTGAGGTTCTGGCCAGAAACTTCTGTAAAAACAACCTAAAAGGGAAAAGTAAAAAAAACCCAAACAACTAAGTAAGAACGAAATGTAGGTTGACAAATCTATAAATTCACAAAATAAATAACTCCCTGCAGACTGGAAAGGAGCTGCCTGACCCCATTATTTAAAAAATAAAATTTAAAATCCACCTTAGGTGTGTGCTAAAAAAAGATCAGAAAACTTTGCATCATTTTCGAGAGAAAGTCGCCAAAAGTTATTTGAAGATCACATAGGGAAGGAAAAAAAAAAAAAACAAAAACAGGAGAAAGTCTACAGAATTAAATACAGTCAACAAGATTTCAGAAAAGAAAGGTCAGGCTTCAGTAGGTTTTGCAAATTCTTCAAAAGCATGAATTGCCCTGGGGGTTGCAAGGACCAAATGTTCAGGTTTTCATAAAGACATTAGGAAAGGCTTATCCTGGGAGCTTGGGGAAGTGTGAAAGCAAAGTCAGAAACATTTGAAGCAGCTGCCATTTTCCAGAGCTCTCCTCTCAGGTGGGGGAGAGGCATTGGCTGCCTTCAGCACAGTGACAATGACCAGGGGTGTGGAAAGGGAGGGATGAACCCTCCGAAATCCAAAATATAGCAACAAACTTCTAAAAACCCAGCGAATTTCCTTTTTAATTGCATTTGACAGGCTGTAGGATTTGCCTTAAATTTGGAATACCTCTGCATTCTGATCGAATGGGCACAGGGATCAGGATTTGTCGTACATGACCTCAGAACTGCATGGAAAAACAGTGATTTACTTATGTTTTTACCGTACTGGATTGTGGCAAAACTAAATTTTAAATAAATAATGGCCTGGAATAAAACTGGATCATGTCAAGCATGTGGCCATCTTTAATTTGAAGTTTCCTTTACTCATCTGGTCTTTTCAAATTTCAACAGAAAAGGCAATTTAAAATTCAAATTAAATTTAAAAAAATGAAACATTTTACTCAGAGATTGGAGTGGGATGATGTAACAGCTTCAAACCTATTTTTTTTCCTGGAACAGGAAGGTTTTTCTATGGTTGTTTTTTTGTGTCCTACAGAGATTTTTGATGAATTGGCACTTCTATTTTTTTAAAAAAACAGTGTTGGCGAGTTCTCAATCTGTTCCATACCAAAAATCCCAAAAGCCTCACACTGTGGCTGGCAGTCAGGGATCTGTTATTAGCTCCCAGCCTTCGGCAGAGATTTCCAGACATATGGGAAAATATTTGGCAGGGAGGAGAACATTTTGTCAACTGCAGGAAGAATAAACACAGCACGAAGCAGAGAAGTGAGCGCTGGGCTCCGGGATGCAACCAGGGAATCCAGGGAATGATGATGTCCATCATTCTTCATGGCACTGCTGGAGACCAGTGGGATAAGGACTCCTAAAGGCCAGGTTGGATGGGCCTTGGAGCAACCTGGTCTAGTGGAAGATGTCCCTGCCCGTGGTGGGGGCTTGGAATGAGATGGGCTTTCAAATCCCCTCCAAAGCATTCTGTGATTCCAGGATTCTCCAAATCAGCACAGATGTGGCTCAGCTGATCCACCAGGCAGGTGGGAAAGGGAAGAGTATCCAGAGGGAAATGGTCTTCCACTCGTTACATCACCACCCAGCGGAGGTCGACAGAATGCAGGGAATAGCAATGTTCTTTCTGAGTGCTAATAAGTGCCTTTAAATGCTGGAATCTACAGATGGAAACAGGGAAAATTTCAGCTGATGATGTGCTCCTTGAACAAGGACTAAAGAATATTTATCATAGTACAGCAGACCCCTGAAAAAAGCAAAAATTCCTCTGTTTCTAAAAAAAGATTTTTATTTATGTTTCAAATATTCCCAGCATTAATATTTTTCTTGGTATAAAGAACCACACAAAATATTTGGAGAATCATTTTCAAGGCACTCACAGTTTGGGAAGCAGCAGTTCAAAAGATCCCAGTGGGTGACCTCTTAGCCTGGCTTTTTCTTAAAGAGAAATAAAATAAAGCCAAGCTTGCAAAACGAAACTTGCCAGAAAAGTCCTTGGGAAGCAGGAACTGGTAAGAAATGCATGTGGATTAATGAAATGGAGCATTCCAAGAGTATTGCTGCCTCCTTCTTGACCTGAGCTCCTTTGTGCCTGCTCTGCCCGGCTCAGACTCCGTGTCTTTCCCTCTTTGATGGTTACACAAACACCAGCAAATAAAGGGGCACTTATTTTTGGGACTCAGATTGAAGCCCTTGAATGTAAATGGGTGATCACGTCCCTTGTGCTTCCAGGGAAACTGGGAATCACTGGATGAACAGAGGCAGCTTCTAGAGCTGGATGCTGTTCTCCTTTGTTTCATCCATGGCATGGACACATGGCCAGCACAGGAGGCAATCTCAGGAATGGGAAGAGGAAGAATGTGCCCACAGCCCTTGGTGTCTGAGTGCTCCTAAGCTACTGAACAACCTGCATGGCAAAAGCAGCTCTGGCAGCTTATCCCACACTCATCCCAGAGCACACACTGGGCAGGATTTCATGGTGAGTTTATCCCAGACTGTCCAGCTCATCCCAGAGCACACACAGGGCAGGATTTCATGGTGAGTTTATCCCAGGCTGCCAAGCTCACCCCGGGGCAGGATTTCATGGAGATGTTGGCCCCAGAGCAGCTCTTTACATCCAGGCCTTTAGGGCTATGTCCAAGTCCTTTTTGTTTTCCTCTTGTTCTGGCTCTGGTTCTTGAAGCTCTTTCCTTTGTGTCTAAAAGCTGCTTTTGTGTGAAAGCTGCTGGGAGTGAAGCCAAACATCACCTCTGGCTGGGTCAGGGGCTCAGTGAGAGACACAGCCCTGACCCCTGTGGATTCTTCCTTGCCCAGGAGAATTCCAACCCCATCCCTGAGGGATTTGACGTCGGTAGGACAGCTGTGAGCAGCTGTTTGCTGTCTCTTGATGGCACACACATTTCTAGGAGGTAAAGGCTCACCAAGGTACGGCTCCACCTGGGAGCATTCCCTGGGGGCTCCATTCCCAACTGGACACATCCAAAATCAATAAATTTAACACAGTTCTACCTCAAACCTTTCTGCAGACTCCAAGCTTCGTTCTCCACAGCTGCGCCACAAACATTTCCTTCCCAATCCCCGCCTCTCCCATGCTGCCAGCAGCCGGCGGCTTCACCACCTTGTCCCAGGGATGACTGGAAGCAGATGGAACAGGGCACGAAGTCGCCCTCATTTTCCATCTGCCTCCAGTTACTTTTAGCTCCACGACTCCTTGGCAGGTTGGAAGTCTCCTGGATGGTGCCGTCTGCTGTGGTGCAGCCGGAGCCCAGAGTGCCCCCAATGCCGCGGAGCCTCATGCGCCGCTCTCAAAGCTCCCACAGCTCCCCTGCTTGTTTTCCTGCTCAGAGAAGAGCTGGTGATGGATTGAAGCCTGCTGCTCATGCACGTAAAAACTTATAGGAATTCCTGCTAGCTTTTATAAAATACATTTAATTAGACACGGTTGTGGGGCAGTGTAAGACAAGAAAAGCCCAAATCTTCTCCAGGGGAGATTCCTGCAGAAAGGCCCTTTTGGTTTTTGGCAGCCATAAATGCAGCCCTACTGTGCTGGAGCACCCTAAAGCAAAGAGCTCAGCCAATACAGACATATGGATTTCTAGTTCAATATTTACAAATATCCTTATCAACTAAAAATTGATGATAACGTGATGGGGCAGAGATCCTGCCTTTACTAAACCATGGCAGTGTTGAAATGCTGAGTTTTATTTTATTATTGTAACCCAGTGAAACATTTATTTGCGCTGGTGGGAGTGCATTCATTTGAGCAGACTTTCAGAAACATTGCAAACACGTGCAAAATTATTGTTTATTTACTTCTTTATCACTTCTTTACCTATTTATGAACTTAATTGGAAAAACCTCTAATATATTTCTTGTGGTTTCTGCCAGCTAAGGGCTGACCCTTATTTAGGATGAATAATGATAAACACATATGAGGCTATTTTTTCAAATAGAAATAAAGACCATGAGAATAGAGAACATAATAGAGAATAAAATAGAGAATAAAACATCCATGGAAGTGGCATTGCTTCAGGAGCAATGTCTGTGATGCCTAATTCTGAAGTAATTTACAATTCAGGACCTTGGAAGCAGGGAAAATGCAGTCTTGGTAGCCACTAAACATATAAAGCCCAATACACTTTTACCACGTAAAAAGCAGAATATTTATGAAGCCTGGATCCAGAGTTTGATTTGAAATTAGGCATCCTCCTCAAACTCCAATTTTCTCATAAATGTTCAGTTCAGGATCCATTTTCCGGTGGAGCTGGTAATACCGATTTATTTATTTATTTGTGGTATTTCCATCTCCAAATATCAAAATAAGTTCACCCTGGGCATCATTTCATTGGTTTAATAGACTTTAAGGCTGAGTATGGCTTAGATTGTGTTGAGTATTACTGTTTTCATTAAAAAAAAAAAACAAACCAGGAGAATAAAAAAGTATAAAAAGGGGGAAAAAACCCAGCTTCTCTTGATCCCTCCTGCCATGAATGTGCACTTTTGCAGGCTTTTGCTGCAGCATATTTCCCATGATTTAGTAAAGGCAACTCTTCCTTTCCTGTCCCTGATCCAGGCAAAACTGAAGGTGGGGAGCTGCATCCTCGAGCTGGGAAGAGCCTGGGCACAGATCCATGAACTCTGGCTCCTCTCCTCCTCCCAGGATGACCCTTGGCCAGTTGGTGACCTCCACAATATCAGGAATTTCACAGAAAACCTCGGTGTGTCTCTGCACATTCTCCAGCCCACAGTCACCTTTTGTGAGGTCTCAATAAAGCTCTTTTCCCCCAGCTTGTGTTTAATTTAGAAACAATGTGTTAGGCTGAAAGCAGAAGAAGAAATATAAAGGAAAAACAGGTTTTGACTTAAAGAACCTCAATGTGTGAAATTGGGCTCTTGGCTACAATAGGATATAAAATTTAAAATTTTCAAGAAGATGCATTTTAGTCATGTTCATCCAAACAGATCCACCAGAGACTCAGACAGGAATTATTGCTCCTGGCTGGATAAAACAAAAAGATAGCAGCTGTTTTTCAGAAGGGCTCTTTTTCCCCATTAAAATATTGCTTCATTTTTAGTACCATGAATTAAAAAATGTGGTTTCTTTATCCTAATGAACATACGACTGCTAGAATTGCAGAGCTCAGTTACACTTCAAGAGCAATTCAAATTTTTTAATCTAATATATTTTCTTAGTCCGAGTTCAAGAGAGCAATGAAAATGTGAAAAAACAACAGACTGAATATTTAAAACTGATGATGCTGGATCTCATCAACCACACATCTGTTTATAACACCTCTCCAAAATGCTTTTGTTAAATTAAAAGTTTGATTTGAAAATAAATCTTCATTCTTGGTGTTTAAATCTGAGAAATCAGAAATTCTTTCAGTTGGGTTTCTTATCCTAAAAAAATCTTTTCTGCAGATTAAGTATTTCAGATTTCTCATGGTATGTGGGAAAGAATATATCCATTTTTCCTGCTTATAATTATGAGCTGCCTGGTATAAAGGCTATTTTTCCTACATTCTTTCATAAAACCGTAGACACAAAACAAAACCCATCATGAAATATTACAGAAGAATTTGCAGCTACTCCCTTTTGGGAAGGTTTACACCCATTTTCCTTTTCCTTATGTTCAAGCTATGTGAGAAACACAACAGAGACCCAAGGTGTCCTCAAGACTGTCCTCACAAATCCCTCAGTTGTGTCGTGGAGCTCTTGGGGAATGATGGTTAAGAGTTGAATTCATTTCATTTTGTAGCTGCCTGACTCCTTATTCCACATGGAGGGTGTTTTATAGGAGCAATACACCTTTCAAAGTGCCCGTCTAATGGATTTGGGCCTGCAGGGTTCACAACAGAAAATTCAGGAGAGGTGGGATTGGCCACCCTGGAGAGGAGAAGCTTTGGGGTGACCTAATTGTGGCCTTCCAGTGCCTGAAGGAGCTACAGGAAACTTGGAGAGAGACAAAGAGATGGAGTGACAGGGCAGGGTTAGATGGGATATTGGGAAGGGATTCTTCCCTGGGAGGGTGGGCAGGCCCTGGCACAGGGTGCCCAGAGCTGTGGCTGCCCCTGGATCCCTGGCAGTGCCCAAGGCCAGGCTGGACATTGGGGCTTGGAGCAGCCTGGGGTAGTGGAAAGTGTCCCTGCCCATGGCAGGGGTAGAATGAGATGATTTTTAGGTTCTCTTCCAGTCCAAACCACTCTGGGATTCTGTGCTGATGAAACCCAGCAGGTGACACATCCAGAGCAGGAATTTTCCCAGCATGGTGGGACAGCCTGGGGCAGGGCTGTTTGTGAGCATCCACTGAAGGATCTGGGATAAAAACAAATAATCCTGAAGACTGGAGCCAGTGGTGCCAGATGATGACTGCTGGATGTCCTGGGAAGTGAAAAGAGATTGAGCTCTGATAGGTGATGGTTTCTAATGGACATAAATGCAGGTGGCTTTTGGGAGGTGGAAAATGAAGAAGGACAAGTGCAGGGAACTGCTGCTGACTCTGAGGGAGGAGATCCAGGCTGAGCAATGTCAGGCAGCTGCTGCTTAGCGGATATTCAGGGAATGAAGATGAACAACGTCAGAGGAAAACTCCTAAGGAAATGTAAGTCAAACAAAGATATATAATAGCAGAGGATTATTGCAGAGACTATAGAGGGGAATGAAGATAAATAAAGTCAGGCACTCGCTGAGCAGATATTAGACAAACAAAACTGAGTAGAGTGAGATAAGAAAGATCTACAGCACAAACAGTCTCTACAAAAGATTCCTTTAAGTTAGGTCAAGAGAAGAACAATGAATCCTCTTTCCCTACATACAGATCTTTCCTTCCTCCCCCTCCTAGTTCCTGCACAGACTTTCATTTCACTTCTAAATCCACTAGTGTTTATAATTTTCATTCTCACTCTCTCCACTGCCCTCAGATATTTACATATTGTCGTATTTGGCCAGGAAAAGACCCATAACTTTGGACCGGATCCTTTTCGCTCCATAGTAGCACCACTTGATTTAAGCCAAGATGGAACAAAACCAGAAGGATGTGGCTGAGGATGAAATTTGACACAACTTGTTTTGGACAGAAGTAATGAACGACACAAGATACATGAAGGACAAGAAATACCAGGCAGTGATATCTGCTGGGAGGAAAACGAGGGAAACAATTCGGGATCCTGCAGTGGCAGGGAGGAGGAGAGAAGATCCAGCAGGCAGGAATTGTGCAGCAAGATTGATTTATTTAATTATTTTACAAACTCTTTTATAGATTTTTTTCTTCATAGTCTAATTGGACAAAGGATCAGCCACCCCTTGGGGGTGATTGGCTAAAATCCTAAAACATCCATTGTCAAAATATTTTCCTATTGTACCATAAACAAAGCTCTGCAAGGTCTCAGGGGTTCATAGCTTATAGAACTCTGCAAATACCTTCATGAGAGAGAAAAGTATCTCACGGGACTGGAAAGAAGCAAGAAAAATTCTTGCTAGCTGCATATTTGTATCCACAGGAAACTAATTACTGTAATTACAGAAGACTCCAAAACTGGAATTGCGTGGCCCAGCACTGAGACTGGATTCACAATCCCTTCTGATTACTGATCTACTTGTGTGAAAACTGCGGGTTTTCAGGGAAAAAAAGAAGTTCTGGTGCTCTTGAGAAAAAAAATGGAGCTACTCATTAGTTGTTGTCAGGTACACAATAAACACCCAAGTGAGTAATGGGTACTTTGCACCTCTGCTCTGAAATGAAGGAAACAGCGAATAAAAGCCTCCCTTTGTGTAGGGTTTTCTCCAACAGAATCATCCTTTCAAATGACTTTTATTATCACTGTCTCCTTCTTGCTATGACTCACTATTCCTGCATAGTTTTATCCACAAACTTGGGATTGTTTTCAATGTAATGCATTGCTTGGAATGAGGATTTGTGTGTTCTGTGTCTGTGTGGTCAGAGCGTGGCTCGAATTACGTTCCTGCACTGTAACCAGTGAACATCCATGTTTTATCATCAGATCTTTATGTGCTATGGAACATGCATAAAAATAATCATTTTACTGGGTTTTGAGCTACTCTTTTAAAGTTAGGCAAAATAATGGGACATTTGGAAGAAATATGATTTTTTTGCTGTTTCTTTGTTAATATAGCAGAGGTCAAATATCCAATTTGTGTACCAAGCCAGTTATTCCAGCTGTGGAGGCATTAACCATGGGCACAAGCTCGTGGGGCAGGATAGTTCTGCTGACCAACTTTGTATAATAATTAGGACAGCAGAAATATTGGTTTTTGTTGTAATTTAATGATTCACGTGTGTTCACTTTTTTCTACCAACACTGAATACAGGTCACATAAAGATTCACCTATCCCAAACATAGATTGAGTCAATAAGAAATATTTTACCCTACCAATAAAAATTTGTTGAGAGAATCAGGAGGCTTTTCTTGCAACTGGAACTCTAAAGTTCCTCAAAAAAGATCCCAGGCTGTCCCTCAAACATGCTCAGATTCAAAGATGACTCCAAACAGGTAATCAAATTGTATGAAAGAATGAAGATTTTGGAGTGTAGGTGAAGTGAATGCAAGGTTTTTCTCCTGTATTTATTCCAAATTATATCGTTTTATAAATTCTTTTATGTCCCTATCAGCAACGCTGAATGCAAGTTCACACCTCAACTTCTGTGACAATTTGGGCTGAAATAAACTTCCCAAATCCTGTCCCAAATAAAATATACAGAGTTCAGCTCCGTCCTCTTCAATGCCAGCTTTTTAAGATTACTCCAAAAGCTGGCACAGCCCCACCTCCAAAGACAGAGAGAAGAAAACTTTAATTGTGGCGCAATTAAAAGGAACCATCCCCTGGAAGAGAGTGACATTGAGTTTCTCATTGTTACACCACTTATCTCTTGAGGACTTTTCCCTTTCTTCCTCACCACAGCTGAAGCCTATGCAAGATGAACTTTTGAACTTCTGTTTCATGAAAAATAGAAAAGCTTAAGATATTCTCAGCTTCACTACAGGGAAGACAAGATATTTGTCTCCGTGCAACATGACCTACCCCGAGTGAGACTTCACAATGTTTCTGCTGTGAACAAAGTAGAGAAAGTAAAAAAAAGTGAGACAGGTTCAGGACTCAGTGAGGTTGAAATAAGATGGATGAAAATTGGTTAAAAGCAAAATGTATATTGGAGTTGCTTTCAATATACACCAATAAAAATGAGTTTGGATCTGGAGCCTCAAGGATTTTTCTGTCCATCTCATCTTCCTGTCCTGCTGAATTGTATAAAGTAAAACAAAACTCAAGTCCCCCAACCCAGTGGTACCAAAATTGAACCTTCAGAGAGCTTGGAGATACAGTTAATGTTTAGAAAAATGGTTCCTTGTGCGTAGATAAGAAATACTTCATTGTGTGAATGTGAACACTGAGGGATCTGTTGCCACCAAACTCCAACCACCAACCCCAGGAGACAAACCACCCTGGGAGAAAATGCTTCCTTCCAGTGCCAGAAAAAGCTGCTACACTCCCTCCTTGCAGCTGTTAGCACCTGTGTACAAGTTTATCATGAGACTAAAATCCACATAATTGTAGCTGTTATTATGGAGAGCAGAAAGGCGTTTGTTGCACAAAGATGGGAAGAGAATGGATGCATTCAGACAGAACTGAGCATCAGTTTGAGGCAGACAAGCCTTTATTCTTGGCTTTTAAAGCAAGCTCTCCAGCTAAGTGGTAAATTGTAATAGTCACCACATCAAGCAACTACAAGGAGACATAATTATATTTATTCAGGCAAATACGTCGTGCCCACGTTAGTGTTTCTCTACTGTTGCTGCTGAAAAGGCATCTCAATGTGAGGGCCCAATGGTTGCTGAGCAGCACTTGAAGACATATTTAAAGAGATACATAAAAATAGATAGGAGCACATAAGAGCTTTGCAGATTTTTAGGTCCAGGGATTCTTGATGAAATACTGTGGCTCACTGCTCCTCAAGGGTGATTTTCATGTGGGATTGGATAAAAGCTGCTCGCTACCATAAAGCTTTGGATGCGCACGGTGTTGCAGTGTGTGCAAAAAAATGTTTGGGTTTCCAATTTTTAAAAAAAATATCGTCCCTGCTTAAAGAGAAGCCATAAACCCACTTCTCTCACTGGTGATTCCCTTGGAAATACAGTGCTTTTAGTTTTTCTAAACTCTCCCCTCACTGCCCATCCAACTCCAGCGCTTTTCTCACAGTTTGTTTGATTATCACACTCAGGATGAGCTTCCATGCACACTCAGAAAAGGAAGGAATGATTTGCTGGTATTAATTAAAGTGGACTGAAGGTAGAACAGTATCTGCCTGGTGAGGTAGGCTTCAGGCACACACTTTCTCTACCAGATGGAAGAGAATGGCCTAATTAACTCCTCAATAGGTTCTTTTCAAAGGTCCTTGTAAGAGTGAATTTTACCTCGGAGCCTTCTCCTGTGTCTCATGTATTCCTCAAAGGAAGGAATTCAAATGTTGAAAGATTATGGAACCGCTGCACAGAGTGCTTTGATATTTGCTCACCTTCCTTCCAAATCTCCCTTTACTCGAGGTTTGCTTGCAGGCAGGAGTCAGAGCAGGCTCAGGGAATGAATCCACAGAGAAACCCCTCGGATCCACAATAGATTGGGCTCAGCAGGATTCTGTGCTGGGTCTCTGCTCCAGAAGCTACAAACCCAGTGACCTCGCTTTCCAGCTTGGGTGTCTCTAGCTGTGAACCTGGACCTCTATTCCCATGAATAAATGCCTGGATGAGACTCTCCAGCACTGTTTGTCCATCACAAATAGGAAAGAAATCGACATTTGATTTTAGTGGCTGCCAAATCACATTGACTTTCCCAGAAAGTCTCAAAGTTTGGAGTCTATGTCTTGAAGACATCAATTAAATCAGATAGAGAGGAACTACTGTTTCACCAAAGTTTCATTCAAGTTTCTTTTGCAAACACCATTAATTTTCCTTCAAAACATTGGGAAAGTTTTTCTGAGGATGTTTTTGAGAAAAACCCAAGATAACTGGTTACTCCTAATGGAGTTTTTATTTTCCCAAATAGAAGTTTACAGACAGGTTTCCAGTCAATGCCTCTGGTACCAAATGTTTCTCTGAGGGACTGGAGGGGTCTGCAGATCTCTGTGAAATTCCATTTCATTTTCAATTGGGAATATCCTGGTCCATGTACAGTCCACAGAGAACTCTCTGATCCATTACCATGGACTTCCCTGCACTTGTGGAAGAGGGAGCACTTTTCAGTTCTTTGTATCCCATCCATCCTGAAAGGATTACATCAATATGTCCCAGACAAAAGAGGGGATCAAGAGTATTTGTAGTCATTTTTCCTCACCCCTTGTTAACTGTGGCACCTGATTAAAAGATTATGAGACAGCATCTCATAATTTTTATTCAAACTGGTTGAATTTGGAATTGATTTATTTTCTTGTTCTGTACAGAAGGTTTTGTACCCAACAGACCTGTCTGTCACTCAGGGATATTTGATAAAAATCTCTCACTGTCTTGTCTATGCTCTAATCCCTCTTTCCAGGCTGTGCTAGGATGGCAATTCCCTCTTCCCACTTTGTTATTTGCCTTGTGTTTCATTGTTCACTCCTTGTTATCTTCTGGTTTATATTTCTTAGTAAGTCCTTTAGAGGTTTCCACAAGTAGAGGATAAGACCTTGACAATTTGCTTTTGTCTGTTCAGATGTAATTCTGAGTTATTTTTTAACTTCTCTGAGGTTCTGTACATTTATTGTGCAGGTAGAGCAAACAGAGCTGTCCTTGTCTCCCTTTAGGTGAGATTTAACTGCTGCTAAATAAACCGACATTAAAATGACTCCGTGGAATCTGCAGAGGTTTAAATGAACTAGTGAACACAAAATGCACTCGATTATCTGAAAACAAGTAATGAAATTTGAAATGATTTTCTGGAAAGGCATCCAGAGGTCGAGGATACTCTGAAGGGCAGAATGCGGGGGGTTTTTTTGGTGTTTCTTTTTTCTTTCATGGAGAAATACAATTAAAACAAAGCAGTCTTTGGCATTTTAAGTGTTGCGATTCAATGCATTGCCTCGGTGCAGTATGGAAATGAAAGGAGTGGAGGAGCCTGCTCATGGTCTTTGTCCAGCCCCGGGGCGTGAACGAGCTCCGTTCAGCACACCCAAATCTCCTTCAAGGGTGTGCAATCCTTGTGACAGCGCTGCTCCTCCCCGCTGAGCTGGAAATCAAAAGCTGATGGCCAGGAAACCCGGGGAGTGGCTCTTGCACTGCTCCTTGGGGTCTCCAGGCAATGAAGCATCCTCGGCACGTCTTTGTTTGGAGTGTGGAATGCCAGAGGATGAGAGGAGCTGTTGGCAGCTTTCTGTGCAAAGTGTGGATGCTCCACACCTTGCTGGGCTGTGTGGCAGTGCAGAGGTCACTGGAAGCCTCTCTCCAGCTCTGCTGAACCCTGGGAAAAGATGGATGTACCCAGGTACTGCATTTTACTCAACTTCGCTAAAATGAAGGATTCCCAAACAGTTGGGAAAGAAATTCTGGCGTTGTTTCAAATCTGAGTTACTCAGTGCAAAAGCAACAAGGGAACCAGAAGCTGAGAACATTGGTTGTGGTTTTGGGAAACACTCAACAAAGCAGGCTCTGAAACTTGACTTTGGATCCTAAAAAAGAGCAAAAGCAACTTATTACACAGGCAGGTGGTGATAGGAGAAGGGGAAAGTGTTTTAAACTAGGAGGGGAGAGATTTAGAGAAGAAATCCCTCCCCTGTGAGGGTGGGGAGGCCCTGGCACAGGGTGCCCAGAGAAGCTGTGGCTGCCCCTGGATCCCTGGCAGTGCCCAAAGCCAGGCTGGATGGGGCTTGGAGCAGCCTGGGATAGTGGAAGGTGTGAAGGGCTAAATCTGGCATTTGCCACCAAAACAAAATTATTCGAGAATGCAGACCGTGTTGGAAGATGTTTTCAAAGAGACAAAGAACTCTTTAGAAGGTGGATTTAGATTTGAAAGTATTGAGCTCCTAATGGGTTTGATTTTACAATGTGCGAGTATTAATGAAAACCAAATGCCCCAGCCCTTTTCATCAAGAAATAAAATTTCATTACTTTAAAGCATTCTTCTTCAAAGGAGACAGAACAACTATGAAATTAAGACAGTATTATCAGTAAGTTTAAAAAGGGAATTGTGAAAATTGGGCAAAAATTATCTGCACTGAATCATTTGAATCGTTCATAATGCACAGACTGTTGTTTTTTTGCAAGATCCATTAATTAAACAGTTGTAATTAACAAAACAATTGGAAAACCCACTTCTTTGCCACACGGGTCGCAAAGAGAAAAACTACTAAATAACACATTATTTATTGCAAATTGTTCATTGGGGTTAGCTTTTTGTATTTAAAGGCTTCCTTGGAGGTAGCTCCATCTCGAAGCATTTCTTGTTTGCTGCCTCCTCAGAAATGGACACAATTTATAGTTCAAACCAAAGCTCAGTGTCCGTCAATATTTGTTTGACAGGAGTAGCTTCATTCTGAATTACCTCCTTGAAGTGTAAAATCACCTCTTCATTACTTACTTAAATTTACTCATAATTCTTCACTTTCCCACGCCCTACTTAATTACCTGCATGTGGATTGAAAGAGGAACATTTTGAAGTTTGGGGCTCAGAGGATTTTGGACGTGAATTGAAAGCCTTTAGCCACAGCTGAACGTCACTAACCAAGAAATTTGTGATTTAATAAATAATTAATATGGTGAAAACATTTCATTTCCTTCTTCCCCATTTATGCCAAAGATTCCTATAACATATTTGATGTAGATCAATTTTGCTTCCAGGTTTCTTTCGTGTCACACCAGTGTTTGTTTTCTTTGCTTTCCTGAAGTACCTTTAGTCCAATTTGATTAGAACCAATCCAGCTCTTTATTTTTTTCCTGCATACAGACATTAATTAAATGCCAAAAATTGGATGATTAATGAAGAAATGATGGTGGGATTCAAAGCAAACCCTCCTAACCTTTGCAGCCCTTTACAACGGAATATTGAAATGAGTGTTTTAAAAAGACCTTTATAAAAGCCTTCCATGAACAAACAATTCAGATAATATTTGTTGGCAGAAGAATTTGAGAGAAGTGGAAAACTAAATGAGCTCTCTCTGATTCCTCACCCAGTTTTCATAAAATGGTCATTTCAACCAAATAATCGAAGAAAAATTAACTCTGTTCTCACGTTTGTTGCATGAAACCTGTAAGACCTTTTCCTTTTCAGCTCATCAGAGCTATAAATCTTCTAAATGCCAAAATTCTACCTTTTCTCTTTACAAGGACTCAGCCATCCAAATTTTGACTCCTAATAACCATCGGAATGGGAGCCAACAGCTTTTATGCAGATCAGCTCAGGAGCTCAAAAATGGAATTGGAAATCTCACCAAGAAAAATAAATAGATACGGGGAGAAATAAAAGGATCAAAGAGCAACAACTCAGTGGCAGAGGGGTCACCCTGCAAAGCTCGGTTTTACTGCTGAGTGACTGGGCCTCCAACATCTCCATCAAGGATCTGTGGGAATTTGATGGAGATAAGCTCATGTAGCTGTAACCACGTTTTAAAACCATCCATCATGAGTCAAAACAGCAGCTCTGTGAAAGGAGGCAGCTCCAACGAGGGCAATTAGACACTTATTGAGCCAATTTGTTAACTGCAGTTTAACTGATTTGTGAGGAGGTCGGCCTGTGGCGGGGAGTTGGAACGAGATAATCATTGAGGTCCCTTCCAACCCAAACCAATCTGGGATTCGGTGATAATGCCCAGAATCTTGATGTTATCAGATAAATCCCCTGCTTAGGGAGACAAAGAGGTGCCGAGTGTGGCAGTGACACCTCGAGAAGGGCCCTTTGATAGTGCCTGGGTTGGAGTGATGTCTCCCTGTCCCCAAGAGCCCATGGCTCGGGAATTCCTGAGAGCACCATCCGGGAATTCCTGAGAGCACCATCCAGGGATACCTGAGAGCAGCATCCAGGAATACCTGAGAGCACCATCCAGGAGTACCTGAGAGAACCATCCTGGGATACCTGAGAGCACCATCCAGGGATACCTGAGAGCACCATCCAGGAGTACCTGAGAGCACCATCCAGGGATACCTGAGAGCACCATCCAAGAGCTGTGCAGGCTCAAACAGAAACACAAAAACTCGGCCCGGAACAGTGGAATTAACTGAAGAGAATACAAATTAGCCCACAGATTTATTCCTCACACTGACATAATAAACAAATATTGCTGGTTTCCCGTGGTGTAATACATCCTTGTTCACTGCTTCACAACTCACTCAGAGCTTCATCATTTTCTCTTCGCTGCTTCTAAATGGCTGATTTATCCCATACTTCAGGAAATATTAGTCTGTTTACAGTGCTCAGATAGCAAACAGATTGTGCATCATTGAAGTAACAATGTGGAGACTTGCCATGGTTGATTCTTGTGCTCTTCACCTTGCTTTTCTTTACTTCATGCATCAGAGTTTTAGAGAAGAGAAGCAAACTGCATCCGCTCTGTAGTGAAGGGAAACGTGATTATGGATCTTTGTAATGACTTTTGGATAACTTCAGCAGCTCAGAGTGGCTCCTGCCTTTGGAAGAATGTGATTTCATCGGTGCATGACTCAAGAGAAGAGCACAGGTCTGCAAAGCACAGGAAAGATGGTGGGCCCCAAGGTGTAAACTGAACCAACATCCTGTGGCCGAGAGTAAAACCGAGCTGCAGGTTTTGAATGAATGGAATCATAGAACACAAAAGGGTTTGGGTTGGAAGAGAACCTAAAAATCATCCCATCCCACCCCCTGCCATGGGCAGGGACACCTCCCACTGTCCCAGGCTGCTCCAAGCTCCATCCAGCCTGGCCTTGGGCACTGCCAGGGATCCAGGGGCAGCCCCAGCTGCTCTGGGCACCCTGTGCCAGGGCCTCCCCACCCTCCCTCACGGGGAGGAATTTCTTCCCAATATCCACTCTAACCCTGCCCTCTGGCAGTTTAAAGCCCTTAGCCCTTGTCCTGTCACTCCAGGCACAATTCAAACACAGAGAAGCCCAAACATTCCTCATGGAGAATTCACAATTCAGAGGAGAATAAACACTTTCTCCGGTCTTGGAGACACCCAAACCCTCCCTTCACACTTCCCAAAGGCAGACACAGAGAGGAATCAGTGCAGGAACGAAGACTGAGACAGTCCTGTTTGATAAACATTATTCACTGCTCTTCTCTTTGCTCTCAGAACAAGAAATACTCTCATGCATTAAGCATGCAATACTTATTTTTCATAATGAAATGCGCCAAATATTGAAAAATTCTCAGTAGAATTCTTGTAGATGGAATCTTCATCTATAGATAAGTTGACAGAGTTTCACTATGAACTTTCCTAAGGCCAGGATCTCATTTGTGGGAATGAAGTGCCAGAGGGGTTCTAGGCTGGACTTGCACAATCCCACAGAAATTAAAACATTTCTAGTTAAGACCCACAACCACAAAATTAAATTGAAGGTCTTGTACTAATTCTGAGATTTAAAAAACTCTCATGAGATCCAGTATTATTAAAATTTAAATAAATAAAATGCAAGACTGCTGTAAGTTCTCTGTGCAGCGAGAAGAGTGCTCAGATAGCACCAGTGTTAGGGATTTCGATTGAAATTATCTGACAGACTTTATTCCACCTTATTATGTATAATTGCTTCTAGATTTCTGATTTAGTTTCTTGACATTAACACAGAATATAAATTAGAAGTTACTTTATAAAGTGAGCTCCACTGAGAGCTGAGTTTGGACTCAAACTCCATATAGATCAAAATACCCACAATTTGCTCTGTAGCACTTGAGTTTTACTAAATGAGTTAAAAGGCTTGAAAAGTTTCTTCCACACTTTCGAACTCTAGACATGAAACTGTGCCTAATTATGTTATTTTGTGCCGTATTCTAATATGTCTGTTAAGTTATTCTATGTAATATGTAAAATGAATCAAAGGCTGCCAGAAGGTTTAATTTGCTTTTGGAGCATTTTAGCGAGCAATATGTTAGAAAGTGTAATTCACAGTTTGTTTCAAATGAAGGGAAAAACAGATATATCAATGGAAAGTGAAACTATTTTACCTCGATTATTGATCTTAGAACCCAGAACATTTTAATTAAATCTCCCATTTGCAATTTAATGCTCTGGTTTTGCGTGAACAATCACTGGGATGAGATGAAGGATGTCTGTGAGAGGTGTGCAAATCAAACTGCTCACAAGTGTGGGGGCTTGAAGGGAGGAAAGGGTCACACGTGGCAAGGGCTGGAAGAAAACTGCTTCCCAAGCATCTGCTTGGAGTTCCTCTGGGATTTTCTACCTCGCTCCAAGGGCTGAATGATTTAGTCCATGGAGAAAATTGGAATTTGAGGTGGATTCTTTCTCCCCATTCCCATCCTTCTGCAAGACAGCAAGGACATTCTCACCAGTTCCTCTGTCCCGGCAAGGAGCCCAAAGCACAATTACTTTCCTTGTTTTCTTACTCCAGGTTACAGCAGCTGGTATTTCTGGATGAGTTTCTGTCAAGAAATTCCTACATCCATCCGTCTTGTGCTCCACCCTGGGGAATAAGGGCTGAGCTGAGGGGAAGCTGCCTTTCCCTCACCTCCTACCATCCATCGGCAGCTTCACATCCCTCTTCTTCAGCCAGGCAGCATTTCTCCCCTGGATGCCTTTGGGAATTCTTGAATCAAGGGAAACATTCCAGTTTTAATCCATCTGTGGCTCTGCCCAGAGCCCTGCTGATCCCTCTGATCTCCGCAGGGGGCTGGGTTGGAGCAATCCCATATTTCCATGCTCAGGTTGGGCAGAAATCTGCCCTGAGGACTTGGAGTCCTACACAACATCCTGTAAATCCCAGCAGTGGTTTTTTGGCCTGGCCAGTGCAGTTGGATTTGATGGCCCATCCCTTCCAAGTGCCACATCTCCTGCAGGAGATCCAGCACGAGCATATGGCATCGATAGGATGGGATCTGTCTGTTGGAGATCTCTCTGATCAGACAATTTTATCTTCACCCTCGTTACATGCAGGAAAATCTGCTTACAGGAGAGGAATCCGTCCCTAAAACATTCAAACCAAACCTCTCAGGACACTGAGGTTGTTTAGGAGGAAGTAGAAAAGCCCCAGGAGTTTAGAGATGGGCAGGGTCATTAGCACCGGCATTAGCACGGAATCGTTCTGTTTGGAAAAGACCTTTAAGATCATTAGGTCCGACCATTCCCCCGGCGCTTCCAAGCCCACACTAATCCATTTAAATACCCGCAGGGCTGGGGACTCCACGCTTCCTTGGAAAACCTTTTCCAACGCTTTTGGTGAAGAAATTTTTCCTGATATCCATCCTAATTTTCCCGTGGTGCAGCTTGAGGCCCTTTCCTCTTGCCCTATTGCCTGTTCCCTCCTAAAGCCTGTACAAACCACACCAGCTCTTACCCAGCTGATTTTTAAATTTTCTAGAGAAGAACTTAAAAGAACTCGATTTTTTTTTTTAATTTTCTCCCATCATACCAATACTGCATTAATAAATTTAATGGGATTGCCAGGAGCCCCAATAACATCTCTCAGCACTTCTCCATGCCCACTGCTTGCAGGAGAAACTTTTCCCCTCAAATATCTTTGCTGAACGTTTATTGCAGCCCTGTTATCTGACACTCCTGTAGCAGCAGATTGAATTCCACAGGTGCCACCAGAGGAGCAGAGTCCGTATCCATCACCTGACCCTGGAATCCGTGGACACTTTGGTGTCTCTGCTTTCACCCAAACCACCCAGGACAGACGAGCAGGGACATCTGTACATCACAACAAACACACAGCCCAAGCCTTTCCTTGCTCTCTCTGCAGGAAAACCAATCCCTCCCCACAAGTGCTGATAGCACGAAACCCCCGTGCGATCAAGCCCTTCCCTATCCCACTGAATTATTTCAAGTGGCTATTCCTCCGTGTGCTTTTCCATTTCTGCATAGCTGTAGATTTCCAGCTCTCCTGAATAGTGCTGCAAAACATAATAATCCTGCTGCTCTCCATCCAGCTTAATAACACCGAGAGATTGGCTAATAAATCTCATTTTTGAAAAAGAATACATTTGTGATCATTTTGATTTGCTTTCTGCTTTTCCGGATTCGATTTCTCCTGTTCTACACTGCAATTTTTCTTTTCTATATCAGGGGAGGATAGGAAAACAGTTGGTTTTTTTTAGTTCAAAACTGGAACCTAATATTAAAAATCAGTGGTTCCAACTGCAAAGGCAAAATCACTTGAAATCATTAAAGCTATGGTAACATTACAGTGTTTTCACATTCACAGAAATCTTTTAATGAAATGGTGTTTCAACCCATTTGCAAGATCCATTCAAACCCCAAATATCTTTTTTTTCCCCCTCCTCTTATCTAAATCATAAACAGCCAGCTGAACTCATGGATTGAATCTTTAGAAATAAATTACTGAAGTAAATGAGTAATTTTTCTGCTTCTGATTTCTGTGATCTGCTCAGGATTGCTGCAGGTGTATTTATTATTAATATTTGTTAAGCAGGTGTTAATTACTAGGCCAGGCCTCTCCCTGCACATGGCTGTTGGCAGCAGACTCCTGAAATTATTGAATATTTGCTATTTACTGTGAGGAATTGGTCATCTGAGTGACATGGGTTGTTTTTGTTTTATGGCAGACCATATAGGAAAATAACTAAAAAATGGGAAACGTCTTGGTTTGCATGGAAGTCGAGACAGATGAAGGAAGAGCACCCATATCTCAGTGATGTACGAAAAATTATTCATGAAAATATTAATGAATATTGAAAGATTAAAGGACTGGAATATAACCAAACCCAAATCAGTCTCTGGAATTCAAAGGAGCATATTCAGAATCGGTTTGCAGCAGTCCAAGAGCTACTTGAGACTTCTCCAGTGTGTAACACCCCTTGTAAAATTAGTTACTGCATATGTGAGCTCATGTGCATCCAGAGGAGAGAGCAAGTCCCAAGTGAGCTCCTCTCATTCTCTGATTTGCTGTTCTGTGACTTTTCCTAAGGAATGGCACTTTATCAGCAGGCAACACACCAGGATGAGAGGGGGAACTCCCACCAGCAATCCCAGTGCTTCCCCACTCCCCCCAAATCTCATTCCTGAGCTCTTCCCCGCTGCTCTGCTCAGCTGCTGTGGATCCCTGCCACTGCCACGGCCCCTGGCCTCTGGAATTTAATATTCCAGCACATCCCTGTATTTATTTGGAGTTGAACACTCAAATCACACCTCTATTTTTCATCTGATTCTCCTGCATTGAGCTGGAAGTCAACAGCCTGGGAAGGAGCAAATCTGACCTCAGGTCTCCTGATATTCCCTCCTGGGCTTCCTCTGGGATTTCAACACGGTTACACTGCATTAATACTTGAAAAAAACCCCCAGATTTGGCTGGGATTTGTTTTCCTCTGTTGGGAAGGGATAGGGAGGGAGGTGAGTGATTGTTTTAGTAATATTTGAAAATTGCTGGAAATTAAAAATCAAATAACTTCCTTTGAAATTGAGAGCTTGGATTTTTCTGAGGTTTTTACTGGAAGATCTCATTGACAGCAGTGGGTCAGAGGCTGGCCCTGGAAAATGTGTTTTATACCCCAGTGAGTAACCCTGGTGTCTGGCTCAGAGCAGGACGAAACCCTGGCAACAGGAGTTGTCAGATATATCTAATCAAAAAGCAGGAAAAACAGTAAACAGCACTCAGGACCTCTGGGAACAATTCCTTCCCCTGAACTGCAGGCAGGGGAAAAATCTTTACCTGAGCTACATTCCAGAGCAAGTTTTCCATGGAAACCAGGTCCAGGTGAACACCAGCACCACACCTTGGAATCACTGAGCCCAGAGTAGAGGGCACCTGGAGCCAGGGTCACACTGAGAGAGGCTCTCACTGGGAAGTGAGATAAGCTCGACTTAAATCTCCCTAAGCACTCACCTCAGCAGTGTCTCTCTGCTGGTATCTTGGATCAAAATGTTCCTTTACTATGAAATTCTTCCTTTTTTACATTTCCTACAGTGCTTTTCTGGGCAGAATGGGAGGAAAATGCAGGGAGAGAATATTGGGTAAAATTGGGCCGCTTGCAGCTCGTTGCAGAGCCCTCCTGGTGAAATCTGAATTCAGCACAGGAGAGCTGGAGAGGGACTTCTTCAAGGGAATGTAACGTTAGGACAACAGGGAATGGCTTTGAACTGCAAGAGAGCAGCTTTAGATGGGATATTAAGAAGGAATTTGTTCCCTGTGAGGGTGGGCAGGCCCTGGCACAGGGTGCCCAGAGCAGCTGGGGCTGCCCCTGGATCCCTGGCAGTGCCCAAGGCCAGGCTGGACATTGGGGTTTGGAGCAGCCTGGGACAGTGGGAGGTGTCCCTGCCATGGCAGGGGTGGGATGGGATGGGCTTTAAGGTCCCTTCCCACCCAAAGCATTGTGGGATTCTGTGATCCAGACTCGTTTGGCATCAAAACAAGGTTTAATTTGAAGACTTGTATTTTTCCAAGTTACCACCTCTGTGCAACCCCTAATTGGACTTCAAACTCATCTGATTAAGATGTCTGTCTGTTAAAGAAATACAAACCTAAATGTTCCTGGGTCATTTATTTGTGTTCATCGACAACACTAAATATGACCTCTATTCCTGAATGTATTTCAATGTGCTAAAATCAATATATCCAGAATCAATTCTTCCATTCAACTCTGAGCTGAAGAAATGCAGCTCAAGGTTGCAGCAGACCAAAAATTTGTCTGGTTCATTTCTTAGATGAGCTCCACTCTGCTGTTATTTCATTTAGGCTCTGCACAAAAGGCAGGTGAATGGCCCAGAGCCCACATCTCCCACAGCCACATGAAGGATAACAAACCCAGCTTAGAAGAGGTGATATGCAAAAAGTTAGAGGAGACAAATGAATAAAGATTTTTTTTTTCCTCGTTCTGAATTACGTACAGTAGAAATAGGAGCCATTTATTATTTTTTTGGCTGAAATAGAGCTGCCAGCATTATCCAGGCAATACTTAGATAACCCCCAGGAGAGATAAGCAATAAAAAGTGCCCTGCAAGCAATATTGCCTCCTAAAGCACCACGGCCAGATGGATCTACAGCTGAATTTCATAGAGCATCAGTGATAAATTACTTCCAATTTCATCTGTGATTTACAAATATCCTTTGGAGACTAAAGAATATCTCCTTATTTTAATTAACCACCATTGCTGTCTTCTCAAAACAGGGTGGAAATCTCAAGTGCAGGTGATGCAAACCCTTTCACCAAAATCTGAGCTATTAGCTCAGAGAAATTCAGAGTTCTGCCTCCTTATCTTCTCAAACTGGATTTGTTCTGGGCAAATTTCTAACAGATGGTTCCCAGTACCTAATGAATACAGCAGGCCATTACAAATGGGACACGAGATGCACTCAGATAAAGCAAAAGGAATTTGAAAGAGTGTTTAAAAATACTTCAGAAGTTCAGGCAAATGTAGCTAATTTAGACTCAGGTACAGCTAATGACTTGAATTAAAACAACAAGACAGAAAAGGTTTTCAATTTGAAATTAAACTCATTTATCATTTAATAAGCCTCCCTCTTGTTTGAGAGCTTTGCCAGAACTCCTGGAGTAGCTCACTTTGCTGTTCCATTAAATACTTTGTGTGAAAATGGACTAGTGATGGGGGTTTTTTTGTTTCTTTTTTTAAGACTATAAACAGAAGTGGAAAAAAAAAAAAAGGAAACTTGAGTCATACAATCTATTCTTTAAGAACTACAGAAATAAAGATTTGGGGATTAAAAAAAGGCAGCAAAGTTGAGGAGAACTTCCCAGCTGCAGGAATAAAAGAGGTTTCTGAGCAGATGTTCCCAAAATATCCATTCCAGGCTCCAGGTGTTGAAGGTCGAATTGAACAGGATGTAAAAATAAAGGGTGTGCTGGGAAATGGGGTGGGGTGACAGGGATGGGGTGAAGGATATCATGGAGTTATCATGGAATCCCATGGGATTTTCTCCAATTTACTCCAGACTCCTTCAATCTTGGCTCCTTCCTTGGCTGTGAGTACAGCACAGGATGAGTGAAAGGCGGCTGCAGGATAAAATTGTGTGCGAAGCAGCTTCTCTTCAGGCATCTCCAGAATATTCTGGGCTCGCTGTCGCAAGGTGACAACAGGATTGCCTGGAAACTCTCTGTTCTTCCAGCCGGTGTTAAAAAGACCATCAGAGGCTTGCTGCTCTTTTCCTGCCTGCTGTAAAGGAGAAAATGGGGAGGAAACTGAATTTCGTACCTGCCCCAAGGAGCCCCCAGCTGTCTCTGTCCCCTGTTTCAGGGCAGAAACCATTCCTGAGATAATGAAATGAATTGTTTCAGTGCTTGATAACCCTTTCCATGAAGAGTTTTTCCCTAATATCCAATCTAAACCTTCCCTGGCACAACTTGAGGCCACTTCCTTTTGTCCTGTTACTTGTGATGCCTTTTCCTGGTCTTAAAATCAAGAGTCATACACGGTTAGAAGGGAAAAAGGGATTTTACCTTGATATTTATTTTAAGGATCCTTAGGTGCACCATGCCCAGGTTGAATGTACTGAAATGCACACAGCAATGCCCACCCCAAAAGATCTGGTACAACATTATAGGTGTTACTAATTAGCAGATCTATCAAAGATTCCCCAATGAGAGGCTCGAGTGAGCCCCCCTCCCCAAGGAGCCTTCTCCTGGATGGTTGGTTCTATCTCAGTTTACAGAATGTGTTCTGGAGGGGACTTTGGGGTCTGGGGCACACTGATCCCCAGCTACGAAGCTTCTGAGATGTTGAGTCTCCTGGCTGAACAAACAAGGCCAAGAATGTAGGCAAAAAGCACTAAGAATACAGGAGTTGTAAAAAGGTATAGCAGGGGTTTGAAAGAAAAGGCAAAAAATCATCATGGCATCACTTGTACAGGCCAGTGTTTGTGCAAGTGACAGTGTAAAAGTAACAACACCTGCTTAGGAGAATGACTGACACGACAGCTGGGCTGCATTTTTAATGACAACAAGTGTAATTTTCTAAAGAGATGGATGCACAACCTGAGACAGGGAAAAAGTCAATACCGTCCTGTTTGTCATCAAACACTCTGAAATGTCTTCAGATGGGAACAAAATCCCAGTGTGGCGTGTGGGATGGGAATCTCTCATGGAGGTGTATTGACGATGCAAGTGGTTTAATCAGTTAAATTATCATTTTGTACAGAAAAAAGGCAGATTTGCTCAATGACCTCACTACTCTGGGGAAGGAAGAAGAAATTGTCAATAAAAGCAATTACAAGTTAAATGAGAGAGGCAAGCACAGTACAGAATGGGTCTTGCTTTTTTTAAATTTTTTTTTAAATTTGTAATTGCAAATAATTGTCCTGCCACAAAGCGTGTCTCACAACAGGTCAATACTGGAGGATAACCCTGGAGATAATACAGTTGGGTAGAAAATTTAAGTGATGATTCCTGAGCAAGCTCTTCCTGTGTGATAGTAGGAAAGATTTAATTTGCTGAATTGGTATAAAAAGTGATCTTGATGGTGAAGTGGAAACAGAATTCTTGCAAGATTTCAGGCTCTACTATCAGCATGAACCCTAAAAAACTCATTTTCATGTGGTTTAGAGAAATTTTTACCCCGTGAGGTGCTTTCTCAGCAGGTCCATCCCTCCACTGCCCCGTGGGAATTCCCAGGAGTGGCCAAAGGCTCGGTTCAGCGATGTTTTTGGGCTGATTTAAAGTGGAAAAATGGGCAGTACCATCCATAACATGAGATACCACAGTGGACAGCAAGACTACAAGGCATAGTTCAATTAACTCTGGTTTTGTGTGATAATTGTCTGTGGGGAAGGATGGTATCCATATGTATGGATGAGAACTGGGCTGCACCATCATGGGAGACTTTTTTCTTTTTCCAGAAGTCTTAGTCAGAGTTTATTTTACTGATGAAACAGCATGGACTGCTAAGGAATATTATTTTTCATTCGTGCATGCATTCAGAGAGCCTTAGAATGGGTTGGGTTGAGAAGGACCTTAAGGATCATTCAGTTCCACCCCTGCCATGGGCAGGGACATCTCCCACTGTCCCAGGTTGCTCCGAGCCCCGTCCAGCCTGGCCTTGGGCATTTCCAGGGATGGAAATAAAGCAAAGCTCCCCGTGGGTACCTGAACTGAGCATCTGTAAGCAGCCAAAAACAACTTGCAGGGACATCCAAGGCCAGCAGCAGCTGATTTCCTGAGGAGGAGAGTAAATCTTGTTTACAAGTCACGGGGTTCAGTGTGAGACACAACTTCAGTGTCACAAATCCCCAATTTCCAAGTGAGCAGATGACAGGAGTGTCTCGAGTGCTGATGAGTTTATCTGCATAAAGCACTGGAGTGCAAATAATTAAGAATTGCATTGATCACAGGGCTTTAATGGCTCTCCAAAATGCAGGGCGAGGCTGCACAAACATTTGTGCCATCAGCAAAGCTGCTTTGAGCCTTTCCCGTTGGCTCCTGCCCTGCCTCCCGTCCTGCTGCAGCCTCCAGGGTGCAGATCCCAGCGTTTGGGGGTTTGCTGTGAGCAGGACAGATGGAATTATCCGGATTAAGGAACTCAAAGCACAACAAACCTTCAGGTTATATATTTTCTAACTCGGATCATTCTCTGATCCAATTTACAGAGCAGCCCTGGAGTTACAGTGAGAGTGAGGAACCAGTGGGGGGGGGGAGGAGGAAGGACCAGGAATTCTGATGCTTCAGCCTGAGAAAATGCTCTGCTGCTCACAGCTGTTTTGTGTTGCCTGCTGAGATTCCACCCAAACCTTATCTTAAACTCGGTGATTAGGACATGGATATTAAGGATATGGGTTTTTTTTTCAGTAGGTGGGTTTAGATAATGTCAAAGAGCAAAACTTCTCAATATCCAGACTGAGTCAGGCTCTTCAAGGTCAGGTTGGATGGAGCAACCTGGGATAGTGGAAGTTGTCCATGGCAGGGTGTTGGAAATAAATGAATTTTAAGTTCCTTTCCAACCCAAACCTTTCTGTCATAAATGCAATGTGGGGTTTTTTTTCCAGCTGAACCTTTCAACACATCCACGTGCAATGGTTGTTGGGGTCAAAATTCCACCCCTGTGGAAGCAGAAACCTCTGGGAATTTGGGGGAGCAAGGGGTAGGTGAGGTGGGGGGACCTTTGCCGCCACTGCAGCAGTGAAGGAACTGTGGGTTTGTCCTAGGAAAATATGATTTCCAGGGTAATCCTGTCATGTGGCTCACAGGAAATGGAAAACAGCTTTGGATGTCTCAGATTCTTCTGTTTCCAGTCTATTCAAACCCACCCGAGGATTGTTTCAAAGCGCTCAGAATGAATAAGTTTCCATTCCAGGTGTCTCTTGGTTTTTTGATTACAAATGAGTTTTCAGTCCACCTGAAACAGATCAAACATTACCACTGGGAGCTGCCAGTGGGGCTTGGGCACTTCTGGAATTCCTGCTGCTGGGTGTATTATGAGAGCAAGGGAGCAGGACTGCAAAACCTGATTGACGTTGTTGAACAGAAAACGGAAAAATAAATTATTTTTTAATAAAATTGGAAATGAAAGCTGAAAGAAAGCTGTATGTCCCTAGCAAGGCAAAAAAGCATGAGGAGAATACCCATTATAACAGAAAGTATTGAAAGCCCTGAATATTTGTTCTCAAAAATAGAAAAGATGAGCTAGCTCAGAGCTCTGATCTGGGCTCCCTGTTGATGGATCTGCCTGTTTCCTTGCTTTGTTTTCCTCTTTAACAGTTATTATCCCTTCAAATATCGAGGGGAGAGAACTTTTTTAATGTTTTATTTTTTTTACTTGAAGCCTCAAAGTAAGAATGCTTGGACAATTTTCACTCTACATCCGGAAGACCAAACGTTCTCTTTTCTTCATGCTGTGGAGAAACATGAAAATGGAAGGACTGGACTGGGATTCACCATCCCAGCTCTTCTTCAAGGGAATCTTCTCTTCCCAGATCCCCAGGGTTGCTGGTACTGGGATGGGGTTCCAACACCAGGGAAGAGCCTTCCGTGTCTCCCCACCATCCTGAGTGTCCATCACTGCCGCCTTGGCAGAAATTTCTGCCCCTCCAGATCTTCCCAGTGCAGTCATTCCTCAACCCAATTCTGTCAAGGAGATCCAGTTAATTCGAGCACTTTTAATAGTAGAGGTTTCTGGCTTCTTTTTCTGAGCTGGGTGTTTTTGACAGACTGTGGAGCTGAGTGGGCAGGGAATGAGTTACACTTGGACAGATGGTCCCTGAATTCCCAGTGTTGTTACTACAGCCATGGAGGGGCTCGGATAATGGAATAAAGGATATTGGAGCTCTTGTGCAGGAGAGATGGAAACAGAGAGATGGACACAAAGCCTGGCCTGGAAAAACTCACCTCCTTATAAGACCAAATACCCAAGAGAGGTGAGAAGCTGAAATTCCATAGGCGGAATGAAGCATCTCCCTAACACCACAAGCGAGAACAGAGTCCAGATCCTAGAGGAAAACCCCCGTGATGGTAGGAGCTCCCAGATTTGTGGGCAGATTCAAGAGGTTTATCACCACGTTGGCTTATCCCAAAAGACATTCATAAATTAGGCCCTTTTGGATAATTCCCTGGGTTTCTCCTGGTGGCAGCAGGGAGGCAGGAGCTGCTAATGGGGTCCAGCCTGCAGAGATCAGCCCAGGCTCACAAATGAACCCTCTAACAAGACCAAGAATTGAACTCCTTTCTACTTCTGTTGACTTAATCACAAAGCCAACACTTCCTGCATCCAGCAGAGCTCTTCCAAGCCTAAATCCAGCCATTTCATTGCATTAATGGGATGCAAAGATATGAATACCATGGATAATATCCTAATTGTCTTCATTACACCACAGCTGGTTTGGGTTTTTCTTTTACATTTTCATGTCACCCACTGCCAGAATGAATAAGCCTGCCTTAATTGCTAATTGATCACTTTTCTTTAATTCACAAATTGGCCGTAGGAAAGAGCTCTGTGTTATCAGGGAAGAGGTGAAAACGTGCTTAGATAAGGTCAGGAATTTCTCTGACAGGTATTTGTACCTGGAAGCCCAATTCAGACACATCAGTGGCTAAAAGGGGAATGGGGATAATCACAACAAATGCCATATCCCAACTGCTTTCTCTGTGGTTTCAGCTGGGTTTTTCTCCGTGCATTTCTGTTTAATGAATCCACTGCTAGATGATGCTGTTAGCAGGGATTCCTGTTCTTTCTTTGATACCTCAGAGCCAACAAAGTGGGTTGTGGTGGTTCAACAATTATGCCATTAACGGCTCCACATGGTTGGCAAGTGTTGCTAAGGAGATAAAATGGGTTTTTTTAATAGTTGTGTAATTCAAGGTGGATCCTGAAGTGAAATTTCTGCCTTGTTTGCTGTCATCCTGCTCTAGATGTGACAGTGAGAGAACCTTGTTCCTGTTGTTTGGGAGCACGAAGGAAGTGGAACAGAGTATTGAATTTTCACTTGTTTTTTTCCATCTTCCTAAAGCATTTTCTGGCCTTTTAAATTTTCTCTATCGTCAAGTTCTTACTGTTGGAGTTGTAAGATGGGCTCTATAAATGTCTTTCCCTCATTATATAATGCCTTCAGTCAGGCTGTCGTCTATAATTCAGTTCTGCTCTTTAGTCTGTAAACACCAACAGGAGATTTTTCTCTAAACTCCTTCACATTAGCAGGACTTTAATTTGATTTCCAAGGGGGATCAGCTGGACAGATGAAACACTCCTGCTTAGGATGGGACAGCATGGGACTGTCCATGACTCTTGGAATTCCTTAGGAATCGCTGTCTGTGACTACAGGTGGTTCAGGAATAGGGAACAGAGGTGATGCCACCCCTAAAGCTTTCTTCAGACACGTTCCTACAGCACTGCCCAGTGCCTTGGCTGGAATTTTGATTGAGGAACACTAAGATGAATCTTAAAGCTTAACCTTCCAATTTGTGCCTTTGTCTTCTGGCTGCTCTGAAAACTTGGGAGGAATCTAAGGAGGAATCCGAGGAGGCTCGGAGCAAACTCCCCTTCCCTTGACCTGCGCTACATTTGCAATTCCGCTCTCTCCATTAGCAGGGAGCCTCGGGCTGATGGCAATGAAGCTTTCAGCTCTCAGGGAATTGTTTTCCAGACTCTGAGGCTCCTGCTCAAGCTATCCTGGGATTCCATGGTTTAATGACATCCCAGAGCCATAGCCCGGGGCAGCAGAAAGCCGTGGACAGGAGGATTCTGTGCATTTCACGTTTTTTAAAGATTTAGGGCAATCACGAAGATTTCCTGAAAAATGTGTCAGGTTTTCCAGCATGCAAAATTCTGACTTTTGGGAAATGAAATTTCTGTTCTCCCTGTAATCCTGGGAGACAGGGGAGAAAGTGAAAATGGATGTGTTTGGGATCTATGTCTTGGCAGGATTGAAAAAAGAGGTTGATTCCTCAGGAATAATATTAATACTAATAAATACTAATACTACTAATAATATTCAAACCAACATAAATACTATGGATGTGACCCTGTGGTTCCCCCTCACTTTTTATTCCACGGATGTGGAGAACATCAAGGATAGTATTCCAAGGTCAGGTCTGTGCCTGTGCTGCCGCACATCCCAACATGTGGATTTATTTCATTTCAGTTTGTTCACCCACCTGACCAGGCTCCTGATCCTTCTATTTCCTGCTTCATTAATACAAGTTTAAAACCTATTTTTTGACAGTCTGTTTGGATGCTGCTGGCTGAAGCACCTCGAGCCCCAGATTTGCAGGTATCAGGAAGACAATCCAAAGGGAGATTTTGCTGATTGCCACAGATTGATCAGACCAAGCTGTGATGGATCCTGAAGTTGGGGTGCACGTTAGTGAAGCACCAGAATATTCACTGTGGTTCACCCACCACTTCAAGGTTTTCATTTTATTGCTTTTCTTCTTCTGGAGGTGCCAGAGAGACCAGAGGGAGGAGAATTGCTGAGGGATGATTTGGAATTTCTCTCAGGGATGTGGACAATGTGGAGATGAGTAATGCAGCTATTTCTGATGAAGGAAAATACATCCCATAGACAGCAAGGAGCCAAACCCTTGATTCTTTCCATCAGGGCTCTGTGGGTGCACAGGTCGTTGAGTTTTTGATTTTAAATGTCTTTTTTCAAGAGCTGTGAGCAGAACAAGGCCAAATCCTCGGATGACGAGCACAATCCTTGTGTGGATGAGCTGCTCTGTAAATGACAAATGAGTCACATCATTTTGGCTAATTGATCTTGTCTTGTGTGTCTGTTTATTAACAGGAAACCACTGACTGCTGTTCCCAGTTTGCTTTTGTATGGAAATGAAGCTTGCAAGTAGTTACCAGCCAGGTTCCCAGGGAACTGGGATGGCGAGGGATCACCAGGCATTTTCAGGTGGATTTGTGCTCATGCAATGGAAACAGCAATTTAGTTTTTTAAATTTTATTTTCTTTTTCTTTTTTTAATGGTAAGCTAAGTCATGGCTTGTTCCTAGCAGCCACTGTTTGGGCTTAGCAGGGAAAATAAATCTATGGACATGGTAATATTCCCAAGGTTTTGGACTATGTTTAGTGCTTCTATCTTCAGGCACCTGCAGCACCACCCCTGACTTTGGAGCTGGTTGTTAGAAACTCCGTTTTTGACCTGTATCAGCATTTCTCCAACTTCTGACACCTTAGAGCAATTTTTTTTCCCTGAATTAAAATTGGTGGATCTCCACTGGCCAAATGGATGTCCAGAGAAGAACAATGGAGCTGGGGAAGGGGCTGGAGCCCCAGGAGCGGCTGAGGGAGCTGGGAAAGGGAGTCAGCCTGGAGAAAAGGAGGCTCAGGAGGGACCTTGTGGCTCTGCACAACTCCCTGACTGGAGGGTGGGGTTGAGCTCTGCCAGGTGGAGTCAGGCTCTGCTCCCAGGGAACAAGTGATGGAACGGATGGGAATAAATGGCCTCAGGTCCTGCCAGGGTCACCATCCCTGCGGGTGTTCAAAATATGGTTTAGTGGGCATTGGGGCATTGGCCAGATCTTGGATTTAATGATCTTGGAGGTCTCATCCAGCCCTCACGATCCCGTGATTCTGTGATTCTGTTTCTGCAGTGCTGGTACAGCACAGAAATGCCCCTGAGCTTTATTTCCCCACTGACCTGCTGAGCTGCAGCAGTTCTGCTCTACTTGGTGTCAAACCCATCCTCAGAAATGGGATAAGAAAGCGAATATTCAGCTCCACTTGTCTATATTTCTAAGGGGGAAGTGACATTTCATAAATACTCGACTATGCTGTTCTCAACATCCAATTTTCTATATTGGATTCATTGCTCAAATCTACTTACTTTAGGAGGCTGAAATGTTAATCTAACAAGTCCTGCAGTTTTACAAGCAGTGTGTGGCTTTTCTTTTCATCTGACACTTGCATTTAAATGGCCCTACAGCTTTAGGGCATTGAGACAACCATTATTTCATTATAACACTTCCATACAATAATAAATAATTCCATGCATGATAACTCTTGAGAGGAAACAACTTGTGTGTAGTACGGCTGGGATCAGCTACGGAATTAATATGTGCTATTAGGAAAATTTGTCTGTGGGCACAGCAGGAAACGTGTTCCCAGAGGCCAGATATCAACTGTGCAGCAAAACCGAGCTGCTCCTCACGCTGCCGTGCTGGTTCCCTTTCTGACCTCTGCATTGGAACTGCCAGAGAAAAATTCCAGTTAGTGACAGTTCTGGTAGATTTGAGCATTTGCAATTTTGCAGCCAGCGCCGGCTCTGCTTAGTGCACCACTGAGCACTTGTCAGCTGTTAATCAGCCAAAGTCAATTAGTGCTCTCACTATGGATTTGTTCAGGGTATGACAGCTCTGAGTGGCTCTGTGGGACTAGAAAGCAGCTGAGAAAGGGGAAAGAGACATTTCTAGAAATTCCTTGGTTCTGCACCACAAACTTAGGACACTTATGCAAATTTTGATCAAAGTTTTACCTTAAAGTTTTGAGTTTTAACCAGTCCCAATGAGCCATTTAATTTAGAATTCTAAAGCTTCTGGCCAGCAGGACAGGGCAGTTGGTTTGTCCTAGGAATGGTCACCTGGAGTTTTTCCCCTCAGAGGAATCTCCTGGATGGGGGATTGCCCAGCAGGTGAGTGTGGGGTCACCCCACTGCCACACCTTTGTCTCAACAGGGTTTTTGTGTGGTCGTCTGTTGGACCCAGGATTGTTCGTGCCCAGTGACTAGTGGGAAACATGAAGGGACTCCAACATTATGGATAACGTGGAATAAGGGCGAGAAATTCCTCCTTTTTGTGAGAACATAAATGCTGGGTGGGGTAAACTTGCCAGAGCTCTTGGATGAGCTTCTTCGGGCCCAAGGTTGGACTTGAGACCTCCAGAGGCCCCATCCAGCCTCACTTATCCTGTGCTCCCAAGAAAGTGGCAGGAGAAGTACAATTCATGACTTTTTGAGACTCCAAGAAGCTTTCAGAAGAAACATTGTCTTGACTTTTCAAGAAGATGCAAATTATCGTGATTCCAAGTCTTCCCTTCCAGAGCAGCACACAGCTCAAACCAATTAACTTCATTCCTTCAGAATTTGAGGAAATGAGCTTTCACATTCAAAACAATTTGAAACTTTGGGTTGAAAGTTTTAATTTGGCTTCAAAGTTCACCTCTTTGCTCTCAGGAGATGCATTCCATGGAGCACTGAATATATGCATGTACATGGACAATGGGGATTCATTAACTGGGTGAAGTGTGGGGACTTTCCTCTGTTTTGTTGACACTTCCTTTCATATGGAAAATGCAGCGCCAAACTCTCATCTATTCATGTTGTGGCACCCCTTGTAAAAGTCGATATGTCACTATTTTCTGTGTGTCAGCCCAGACTGATGGCAGTGCTGACTTTAAAGACAGGTCAGGAAGGCACTGGGGAAAAAAAAGCAACAACCTTTGCTGATGCTAAATGTCACAGAACAAAGATTTAGCTGCACTTTCCAGAGCTGACACGCAAAACGTGGCCACTGTGGAGAGCAGGGTTTGCTTAAAGCCCAACAAAATCTGCAATATTATACCCAGATACCTCATTGCTTCCTCATTCCCCTCCAAAGCTCCAGTTTTAAGGACTGAGCTCTCTTTCAGCAGTGCTGCAGCTCTGCATCACCCAGGGCAGTGCTCGGTGGAGTTTTGCAGCTCTTGCTCAGCCTTCCCCACCAGCTGGGAGTGCATCCATTCATATCCATTTCAGGATATTGTCTCCTTTCCCATTAGCCCATTACTCCCAGTGGATTCAGACTAAAAGTTTGGCTTAAAACTGCTTTTGGCTACTCAGACGAGCATTAGAGCAGCTTGAGAAGAGAGCAGAGGCACCGGCTGGAAGCGCCTCAGACCCGGGAATTCTGTGCTGGCATCAGCCCCATTTCCATTCCCCGTCTCCTGCTATTTTTTAAAATTCATGCATTACCATAAGGCTGCAAAGCACTGCAGAAATCCATCCTCTGACATCCTCAACACGAAAAGTTGAGGCTGAGAGCTGAGCTGAGTCTTATTCACAGAAGCAATTGTCATGCCAGCGAGCCGCCCTCCCAGCAGAGACCGGGATGCAGGGATTGGGACGCCGAGATCTCTGCCTGGCACTCTGCAGAGGTCACTGTTTGGGATCGATGGATTGGGAACCAGACAATCTGCCTGGGTACAGTTTAAGACCTGATTTCTGTCTGTTCTTGCCTGTGACCTCTATTGTGCTGCCCATATTGTTCCTTCAGTGCTGGAAATCAAAGGCAAGCGCAGCCTAAAAATACTTGAGCAGAAAAAAATGAGCTTTAATAACTTGGTCTTACTTTTGCATTTCAAAGGGTCTGTCACATCACTCAAAGAGCCACATGTTTTTAGAGATAATGCCACCTAGACCAGAGACAGGATTCTATTCACACCAAAAATTATTGGTTTTTTAACTGAATTGGAGTGAAAACAGAGGTGAACAAGATACTCTCCTGTCCAGGGGTTTGCTGTAGAATATGTCAATTGGAGGTCACTTGATAATATATATATATATATATATATATATGGATATGAATCTATATAAAATGTGTACAGCCAAGCCTGGAAGTGGCAGAGCAGCTTTGTCACCTGGGTGTCATCCATTCCCAAAGTTTTCCTGGATATTAATGTAGGATCTTATGGGATCTTATTTATAGGAGCATTAAAGAATTCCTAACAATCTTCTGTCATTCCTAGTTCCATGCTGCGCCTTACCGGGAAAGCATGAAAACAAAGCCAACCACTTAAAACCCAAATATTCCACTTTTAGCTTCTTCTGGTATTCCATTCCCAGGGAACTTGCATCTTATATCCAACATTTTAAGAACTTTGATCAGCACAACAACATCTGGGAGATTTGCTGGAACTGGAGGATAATTTCTAGTTGCAACTTGGTTCTTAATATACAACAGATTGAATAATTGTGAGTGACAGCCATAATTATTTAAACTATTGCACTGTGTAGCCCCCACCTCCCCTTTAATGGTTCAGGGAAGAATGCATGTATCAGATTAGCATGAATTTAATTTACTGTCTCATAGAAAATGCAAATCAAGAAGGCAAAACTTTAAGTAGCATTCATTTAGTTTTTCATGCAGCACAAGGATTCTTACCAAGGGTGAGGCACAAACAAATCAGCATAAACTTTGTGAGTAATTTGAATTTATCTGTGAAGGTGGAGTAGAGTGCTGAGTATTCCCTTTATGGTCTGGATGATGCTGTTCTGGGAATCCTGACTTGCTTGTTCTTTCTCTGCCAGTTTTCTCAAACATGCTGGGATTCATCCCCTCTCAAATTCTTCACTAAGAACCCTTATTTATTTTTATTTTAATTTATTTTGAGGTCAGCTCTTCATCAACACCAGTGAGCTCTGAGGATGTGATTTCCCCAAATATTTTCAATCCAAGACCAAGATTTAGCTTTGCTTTAACTCTGATACTTAACTCTCAGTGGATGATCCATCTCCTTCCTTGGGATGATTAACCTGGAGCAGTTTTGAGGGATAGGGGGGTCAGCAGCCAGATCAACATCTCAACATCCCCACTCAAACCAGCCTGGGAGAGGCTGCTCTCCCATACACAAAACCTCCCCTCAGAGCCTTTTTTCTGGCAAGTCTGGGGAAATAAGCAGGCTTTGAAGTACACCCTGAAATCCTCTCCAAACTGCAAGTTAAGTACAGCTTTCTACAGCATGACAAGATTTTAACATGATTCCCATGTTTATATATATATTTTTTTTTATTAAAATCAGAGTTCCTTATTTATCATAGGATTTGAGAAACAAAGGTCTCCTGCCTTTGATTTCCTGGGAGAAAACATTTTACAGATGCCTCTAGAGAGTTCTGAGGGTTGTTTAAAGTCATCTGCTGTTTTTAAAGACGGAAGTTCAAGGGAAATGAATTCAAAGGAGCTCAGAGGAGAGAAGCTGAAGTTGGCACGTCTTCTCATTTGTGTATTCCTTAGCTCTGATTTGAAGGAAGGAAAAATCTCCTTGTTTTGTAGAGACAGAAGGGCTGAAATTGTAAAGTAAATAAATCAGCCCTGAAGGAGGGAAGACTTTTTTTATCATCTGGATGTAAATCTCACACAAATGGAATTGTAAGCAGAGGTTAAGGGAAGAATACAAGGGTTGAAGGGCTGCAACCTCATCTACTCTCTATTAAAGATGCTGTTCAAAGTGAGGTATTGGCATAAAATCTCTTGGGGAAGCATCAAACAAGACTGAAATGTTTATGAAAAATGGTGACAAAGTGTAACTTTCTTAATTTTCTTCGCAGTTTTCACTGTACATCCCCATCTGTGTTCAAAACACTCTTCTGACATGATCTCCCTTTTTTTTTTTTGGAGGTGCTGGGAATGCCTGATAACATCTGGGAGATTTTCTAGAATTGGAGGATAATTTTTACTCATAATTTGCTTTTATAATGTACAGATAACACTTCTGAAACAGAAGAAGTGGGAAAGAGCATCCTGCAATCCCTTTCCCCAGGAATCACTTGACCTTTGGAACGGACCCTGTCTGAGAGGCTGCTGCTTCTTCTCTTCAGGGCTCTGTTTAGAAACAAATACAGCAAAAAGCTCCACCTTTCCTGAAAAATGTTTCTTTAATTCACCTGCAGCAACAGCAAGAGACTTTATAAACAGCCTACAAGAGGCCTTTCTGATAATTTCTGCATAGAACATCACCTTAAATTGTTGCATCACATTGAACTGGCAAAAATAAGAAAAAAAGCTTAAGTTAATTAAAATAAATTGATTGCCTTTCCTCATCTGTGGCACCTCCTGAACTGCTCACAACATGACACAATAATTTCAGCGAGGATGCAGTGATTACATTATCTCATTTGGAACACCGTGGCATCACGGGAAGGCAGATTATCAGACAAAATGGTGTGTCAGCTTCGTTCCTGAGAAAGAGGAATTCTAGAGATGATCTTTCCATCAGATCCAATATCTGCTGTTCACAGTAAGCAGCTGTATTTTCTGCTTGAGCATAGTTAATTTTTTTTCTGTCTTGGCCATATTTTCTTGATTACCACAGGAATATCTTTGTCATTCTATTTTCTATAAAGCCAAGACAGTCTCTCAATTTCATTTTTTTGCGTCTTTATTTAGCTCCACTTTTTTGCCCAACACATTTCGGGCTCAGTGACTTCAGAATCCTCTCCAGAGCACATAAGGCAAGGGTTTGACAGCTCATTTTAGACCTCTCTAAGCCAATCTTCTCCAGCCTGCACATCAGGTACCTCTTGTCCAACAGCATGGATCAAGCCAGACCCTCGCTGGATTAAGTTGTTGAAGAAAAAGAGGGCAGGAAGAACCTTTGACAAAAATTTGTGTAATTTATGATGATGATCATAAATGCAGCTTAAGAATTCTACTTTGCAAAGATCATTTTACTTCATTTTATCAGCAGAACAATGTCCAAGGAGTGTTTTTGCTTAGACACTTCACTCTTATTGCTTTCCTGACCCCCACTTGCCATCTCACACTCTTGCGTGTGATGTTGATCAATATTGTGAGAAACCTGATCTGGTTGTCATTGAAACCACAGCAAAGCTTTCTTCTTTTTTTTTCTGACTGGAAACACAACCAGGCTCTGATTTTTGTCTTTTAAATAACAAGACAGTTTAGAGATGAGTCTGTATGTGGCTTTATTTGATGCGGTGATGCCTTTCCTGGAGCTCTCACGGCCACATCTCTGAGCTCTTTCCATGGGGGCCAGAGAGAAAAGCAAGAGAAGGATAAAACAGCTCTGAAGATGTCCCCAAAATAACAAAAAATGCAACTAACTAAATTTACTTTATGGCAGTGTTTAATCTTTTCAAACGATTTGAGGTTTGTTTTCCAGCTCCTTCCCTGGTGGTTTCTCTGAGCTTGACATCAGTGAATTCTTTGTCCACGCTCTTCCCCAGACTGAATAAAACCCTGGTGAAAATGTCTAACCATGACTTTCATAATCCACTTTTGCAGATTAATATCTACACTGAGCTGTGTTTTCTGTCCAGCCTGCCTGGCATTCTCTCTGCTGCCTTCAGTACACCTTCAAATAAACACTGGTCCCAAAGAAAGGATTAATCTGTCATTTCTTATTTAAATCCTTTATCAATAAATATTTGAAATTAAGACAAATGTGATAAATAAGGGATTTAATTAACAACAGAATTTTGGTGTTCTTTTCCTTTCAGGCTGGCTTTGGCCTTTATGCTTTCTGAAGTCTGTGGAGATTATTCAGTTTCTCTTGCAATCTTTTAATCTCTTCTATATGAAATATTTAAACTTTCAACATGTAATAATTATGAATAAGATCAAGATTGGATCTTACAGCTACCTAAGGTAAATTCTTTCATTTCAGCTGGTGATGGCCTGAGAGTATCCAAGTTACAAGATCCACGTTCTCCCGTTTCCTTTAAGGCAATATTGTTGCCTCCTCTCTTATTTCAGTGTTCTCATCATGTTTCAGACTTGCTGACTGAAAGAGCCAAATTCTACCTGCTTGATTTGCCTATAAAACCCGATTCTTTCAGTTGTTTTTTCTGAGATTTGGATTTAGGAGGGACCTGAAGTCTTTGGGTTTCTTAGTCAAGTTCTAACTGGAGTGTGAAAGGGCACAGAAAATTCTGTTGCAGAAAATGGAGCTGAGGTCCTCAAAAAGAGTGAATTTCTCTCTTAATCCTGTCCATGTACTTGGAAGTGCTGAGTTGCACTCAAGGACCTTAAGGGTCTTCTCCAGCCTAAAAACATCTGTGATTGTTTGTCCCTGATTTGAAATGGACTGATGGTTGTGCCTAACAGGAATGGCTTCCTTCCTTCCTTCCTTCCTTCCTTCCTTCCTTCCTTCCTTCCTT
>NW_024580670.1:2422381-2468449 GCF_017639235.1 Corvus kubaryi
TCCTTCCTTCCTTCCTTCCTTCCTTCCTTCCTTCCTTCCTTCCTTCCCTCTTTTTCCAGCTCCTCATGAACTGCCTGAAACCACATCATTATTCCAAGAGAAGCCTCCTTTGATTCTCCTTTTTATCACCACACAACTTTTTACAGGTAAGACGTGTAGATTGTTCCTTCAGCAGGAGCCTTCCTTATTCCAGCTCCGAGGCACAAACGCATTGTTGAGTTTACACGGAGTTTTAGTTCCTTGTTTGTTCTCCTTTACCTTCACTTCAAACTGGGGATGTAAAAATAGCACATGTCTTCGTTTTGTTGATGCCAGTTCTGGCTCTATGTAGGGCAAATCCTTCCTGGTTTTGTGGCTTCATTTTATATCTCAGTCAACATTCTGCTGTTTGATCTTTTTTTGGTCAATAAGGAAAGCAGCTTTGGTGACCCTCTCTCTGTTCCTTACCATGTGCTGTTTAATAATTGGAATTATGTGGCTTTGCTGCAGAAAATGTGACGGACAAGGCACATTCAGAACACCAACCACCAAAATGGGGTAATGGGAACCTCCTGGAAAGCACTCCGTGTTCTGCTGTGGGCCTCACTCTCCCTTTGCACAAAAAGCAGGGGAAAAAATAGGAAAAAATGCCTAAAAGTTTCCTTTTTCCCCTTTTTTCGGTAAACTTTGTTTCTCCCTGCCTGGCAGGAGGCAGAAGCAGCTAATGTCTCCCTGCTGAAAGCATTAACTGATTGCATTGTTGCTTGAGCACAGCAGCTGTCCTTATACATTTAGACTCCCAGTGACAACAAAATTAAGGCAGCCTCCCCTTCTGTCAGGCAATAAAATGATTTTCTCAACTTCTTTATTTCTTCTGAGAACTTCTTAGTGCCTGCCTTTCTGTGGCTGTGGTGAGATGCTACATCTGAACTGATCACAATGAAGGAGACCTTTTACTTAGTGCTTTCCAGAAAAGAAGAACAAAAACCAATCTGTATTCCGGTGTGCCCTGAGGGCTGATTTCCTCCACTTTTCCATTTGCTTTGGCTTGGTACATGTGGGTGGGTGTTTAATCTCATTTATGCCACCAGTGCTCTGCTCAGTAATTGCCCGTGGCTTGCTGGTGTCTGACGAAATAGATCTTGCTGTGACACCCATGGAAAAGAGCAGATCCCTGGTTGGGAGGAAGGAGGGTGCTCCTGCAGGGGCTTAACTCTTTCGCTTTGGAGTCTGGAAGGGTCCTAAAGCTTTCTGCAAGATGATAAAATCAAATATCCACTTATGTCTGGCAGGCTGTGCCAGTGACGCCAGCTCACCCTGGCACGGGAAGGGCTCCCAGGGGAGTTGGAGCCAAAGTCCGCCTGCTCTTGCTCTCCTAAAGGACACAGGGAAGGGATAACCAAGCTTTTGGATGTCCTGCAATGACTGTGTTGGTGTCCTGCTGCTGCTTTGGGCTCTGTCAGAACCCACCTAATCAGGCACTTTTGGAGTTGCTGTCAGATCTCCCGCAGGCAGAAGTTCAGTGATCTCAGGGAGGCAGACCAGGCCAGGCTTGGGCTCGTAGAGCATCTCCACATTCCTTTCCAACAATTTTATACCTCTGCTTTTCAGGGCCAATGGTTCACTCTGACTCTCCCACTAATTTGGGCTTTTATTTTTTCATTTTGCCCTTTTTACCAGACAGTGATGTGACAACAAGGCCATCTTTAAAAGCCAGGGAGAAGCCCCACATAGTTGCCCCTGCCAGGATCTTAGGATGACATGGAAGCATAACAGAGTAAGAAAATAATTTTAAACTCGGTCTTTTCCTCTTTCAATGACCTATTTCGGATACTTCTCCTGCAGCAGCCAACCCACCTTCAAGAAGAGCATTGAAGGGGTCTCAGTGCTGCTGAATTGCTGATTTCTGTGGTGAAGAGACCTCTGCATTCCCAGGTGCTGATGTTATATATATTCAAACTTCAATATGCTTTGTTTTAAATGGGAAAATCACCCTTCAATCTTTTAATAACTTCTTTTCCCCAGGTCTGATTGTGTCTCTTTACAAGCAGTTGCCAGTTCCAACTCAAAAAACACCAACTCTGCTATAACTTATAGACTGCAGGGTTAAAAAACCCACAGCACCAGGCTACATCATCCAAATTTGCCACAGCAGGATCCTTCACCTATTTTCAGAAACATTTAGTTTTATTTTTTTCCTCTCCATCTGACCCTTGCAGCTCAGCATTGGTAATTAGCCCCCTGCTTCTCCCATAGCTACTAAAAACCAGGGAAAAATAAATGTTTCCATTTGAAACCATTATTGCAAAGGCACCGCCGTGGAACACTGGAGACTCACTCCTGATGTAAGGGAGATTTTCATAAAATGACACTCAGGCATTTGGGGTTTAGCCTTCAGAATTAGGAACAGTATATTTTCTTCTCTTTTTTCTTTTTTTTTTTTTTTATTTAACGAAAACTTGAGGCAGTGCCATTTCTGTGCTTCAGAGTCTGAACTCAGCTGTTAAAATCTCAGCTTGAGATGCTTTCAGCCTAAAATCCCTAACAGAAACCCCTCCAATTTGAGATAATAAAAATTACTATTAATGTAAGCAACGAAAAAGTCTTTGGGAACATCATCTCTTCTCCAATGGTACCCAAAGGAAAGGATGTTTATATGGAAGAATAGTCAAGCAATGATTTTCTTTTTTTAAATTGTTGTTGCAGGAGATCTGCAAGGCAATTTCCCATCACACGTGGTCCTAACAGTGCTTGGAGATCTTTGTAGCAGCTCCCTCCCCAAAATATCCTTCCAATTATTCCAACTGTGCCTCTCAGATCAAACTCAAAGTTTAAGGATGTGAGAAAAGGTTGGATCAGCTGCTCAGAGCTTTCTGCAGACAAATACAATTAAGCTGATATTTCACTGAATCATTAAATATCCAAATCAAACCAGAACTTACCAAAGCCTCACAGGAAGTACTGTTCCTTGTTAGCTCTGACTCTGTCACTCTGCCTCTTGTTCAATCTATGGATTCAAATTTAAATCCTATTTTCTTCCTTCTGCAAGGGACATTTTAGAACAGATGTTATTGACTGAGAGCCTAATCCTGCAATGACACTGTGGCCAACTCATCCAATTTTCTTATGAAATGTGATGGCTTTCTTTAAGCTTCAGCTGCTTGTATCAACCACTTGTTTAAGGAGCTCAGCCTTTCATTCATTCCAAGGGAATTTCTGACAGGATTGAGGGCTTGGGCTCACACTGAAGGTTTAAAAAGCCCCACATGTCCAAACATCAAAATTATTTATTGCCTGTTTTGGGTAATAATTGTGATTTTTTAATGCTTTCATCCAGAAGTAACGGGGTGTGTTCACTGGCAGTGCAGTGCTTGCTGGATGGGGCACAACCCTTAGAGCCAAAGATGGGTGTTAATTCTTGGAGGAGACTGAAACAACAACCAGAAAATCATGATGGAGCACCTCTCCAATGAGGAAAGGCCAGGAGAATTGGATTTGGCCTCGAGAAGAGAAGCTCTGGAGTGACCTCATTGAGGACTTCCAGTGCCTGGAGAAGTGACAAGAAAGATGGAGAGAGACTATTGACAGGGGCCTGGAGTGACAGGACCCAGGGAATGGCTTCCCACAACAGAGAGTGGGTTTAGATGGGATACTGGGAAGGAATCCTTCCCTGGGAGGGTGGGCAGGCCCTGGCACAGGGTGCCCAGAGCAGCTGGGGCTGCCCCTGGATCCCTGGCAGTGTCCAAGGCCAGGCTGGACATTGGGGCTTGGAGCAGCCTGGGACAGTGGGAGGTGTCCCTGCCCATGGCAGGGGTGGGATGGGATGGACTTTGAGGTCCCTTCCCAACCCAAACAATGCCACAATTCCATAATTTTACAGTGTCCACTGGCTTAGCTTGAAGACTCTGGTTCCCCCATTTCTCTCATCTGCACTTTAGATTCTCAGAGACAAATCCAGAACTAATGTTTGTGTGTTTTATTGAGTTCCCCTTTTCCTATAAAGGTTTTATTTACTCCACTCCTGTCTCGATGCCACTTTGCTTCAGAAATTCTCCTCAACTTTGACTTTTCTTGCAGCACAAAGGCAGCAGGAGAGCCCTTAAAGACATCATCAAAATCTTTATTTTCATGCCTTCCAAAGCCCCTGGAAATACAGATACTACACATCATTGTAAATAGCATTTCTCTTAATGCAATGATCTCGTTCTAATCTTCCAGTGGTGTGAATATGCTTAGAGAGGTGGATGCTAAATAAATTAAAATGAGCTAAGAGAAGATGCTTCATAACCCTAGAAATATTGCAGGCATTATTTAAAGCAGTTAATATTTTTACTGCCTCGTGAATGCTAATCTCTGAGAAATCTCAGGTACCAAATATAGTTTTAATTCTCAATTTTAGTTCTCACAAACTGGAACTGTAAATTAATTTCAACACTATAAAAAGTAATAGAGAGGTTTATTTTCTTAAGCAATCTGCCTCATTCAGCTGCAGACTGGGTCTGAATTAATGGTCCTGGCATGCTGAATACAAAATTAGCGATAATGTGAAATGCACATAATGATAATATCTGCTGCAAGAGTTACAGTGCTGGGGTCCAAATTTTTTCTTGTTAATCTACTCCATTACTACTAAAACAAATGATACTGAGCATCCTCTCTGGCACTTGAGTGCTTTTATGAGGGCTTCTTTACAAAGAATGGCTCCTTTTGCAGGATCAGAGTAGCCCGAGCGTGCTTCATTCTTTTGGGAATGCTTTAATTGTACAATTAAGGTCCCTGTTGTATTTCCATAATCCAGTGTCAGGATAAGATAAAACTTTGGAGAAGGCACTGGATGTGACCCCAAAGTTCAGTCTGGAGAAAGAAAAGGAGTTGCTAAACTCTTCTTTTACTGAGAAAAATTGGAAGGAACAGGGATCCACAACGAAGCCACCTTGCAGCTCAAGGACAGCACCCACTTTCCCTGTCCCACAAGTTCCCTGGATTATAGACTGAGGGTTTATATGGATCTGCAGGAACATTCACAGAAATGTCAGGACAAAAGGTGAGAAGCAACCCAGAGGAATGCATGAGGGGGTTGAAAATGTGATCAGGAAAGGAAGGGAAGAGAATCAGAGGCTGTGGGAAGCACACGTGAAGAAAAAGTGGCTTCCAGTGATCCTGTTGTGCATGAGAAACCAAATAAAAACCTTTTCATTTCCTCTTTTATTTTATTCACTTTGTCTTTTATATTTCCTGCCAGTGATAGGGCACTGCCAAAGAGATTTAGTGCTTGGTTTCTCTCCCTAACAGGAGCAACTCACGAGGCTTGCTCTGTCCCTTGGCTCAGACCACGTTTATCAATGAGCTTTATGCAATCATGGGGTTTATCTCAATGCAACTCTGACAGTGTCCAGGTGGGGTTGGGGGGGTTGGACCTGTGCAGACCTGGTGGAGGGAGTGGGATCAGGAGCCCAGATCGCCCCAGGGCGAGCTCAGCCCATGGTGCCTCCACCAGGCCCAGGGTTATTTGGAAGCTCTTCCAGCCAGGCTGTGAATCGCTCCGTGCTTGTGGCATTAAACAAAACTCAAAGCAAATAGCAAAGCAAGAACAAACTTCTGCTCCAGCATTAAAGGTGAGATGCTTAACCTAAGAGTGTGAAGAGAATCCCAGAATCCCAGAATCACTGAGGCTGGAAAAGCCTTCCAGGATCATCCAGCCCAAGCTGTGCCCAGTCCTTGAAGACTGAAAACCACCTCCAGCCCTTCCTTGGGCACCTCCAGGGATGGGCACTCCAAACCTCCCTGGGCAGCCCCTGCCAAGGCCTGAGCACCCTTTCCATGGAGAGATTCCTCCTGATGTCCACCCTGAGCCTCCCCTGGCCCAGCCTGGGGCCGTTTCCCCTCGTCCTGTCCCTGCTCCCTGGGAGAAGAGAGTGATCCCCACCTTCTTTTATTTTTTCTTGCTGTGGGAGGAGCTGATAGCCCAGAAAAAATCCAGGGACAGTGTTGGGGAGACTGGGCTGGAGGTGGGGACAGCTGCCTGGGGCAGTGGTGGCACCTTCTGCCTAGAACACAGTGGCTTCCAAAGGGTTTTATACCTTATGTGGTGAAAATGAAATATTTGGTGCTCAGCAGTGTTTATTTTGTTTTCTTTCCTTTGGACTAACGAGGCTGAGTCAGGAAACCATGCAGGGAAAATCAGTATGCAGAGTGCAAGCATCAATTTAAATCTACAAAGTTGCAGTGGGCTATATAAAGATTTATTAATCAAAACATTTGCAAAATATTGACTGTGCATGTACGCTGTGAGGCCTGAGAGATCATCTGCAAAGCAAAGCTTGAATTAATCACTTCTCATCTGTTAATCTTTAAAGAATTAAAAAATTATGTAGCAGATATTTGTGGGTATTTTTCGAACTAATTTCATTCTCTACGTTCAAATTATTTCCACTCAACAGTTGTCGCGTAGAGGGAGGAAACAACAGCTCAGGGCAATCAGCCAAATTTTGGCTCCCAGAACAGGGGGTGTTTTGGGGGGGTTATTCCTGGATCTTTCCCACCCTGAGGGGACAAGTCCAGAGCCCAAAAATCCTGAGGGACAAAACACAACCACAGCATCACACCAAGAGCATTTTGGTGCCTCTTTTGGCTTCAACAGCTCTGGGAAACACAGATCTGGGGAAATCTGGTTAGAAGGATTTGGCAGCACCCGTTCTCTGCAAAAATAGATGTATTACAAGGGAAAAACAGAAGGAAATGTGGGTTTTTTGGAGGAAAAAACCCTCATGTTTTAGTATCCAACCAAAGAAAAGTTCCAATTTTTCTTTTTAAAATGGTGCTTTGTTTAGACTTTAAAGTTTAGACTTTAAAAAGTCTATCTTGAGTTAGCAAAATGCAAAATATTATTCAAAACCAGTAATTAATTAATTGATAAATTAAAGAGGGTAGTGATAGGACAAGGGGGAATGGCTTTAAATTGACAGTGGGCAGGGATAGATGGGATATTGGGAAAGAATTTTTCCCTGTGAGCGTGGGGAGGTGCTGGGATGGAATTCCCAGAGAAGCTGTGGCTGCCCCTGGATCCCTGGAACTGCCCAAGGCCAGGTTGGGAGCAGCCTGGGACAGTGGAAGGTGTCCCTGCCTATGGCAGGGGTGGGATAGGATGGGCTTGAAGGTCCCTCCCAACCAAACCATTCTGGGTTTCCATAATTAAGTCAATGTTAAAATGGGAAAATTCTCTCGGCTAAAAAATGAGCAATGTTTAGGTTATTCAGAACCAGAAAAAACCCCCCAAAGCAACCCAACAAAAAAGGAAAGCTGCAAAGGACTAAACCCCAAATTTTTTGGGCACCTCCATCTTGCCAGCTCTTTAAAACCATGAAGGCACCCAAATTTCTGTCTGAAAGTCTCTGTAAACCATTGCAGCTCTTCGGTTACCAGCAAATTGCTTTAATGAAGGCCTTGCCTGGAAAAACAGGAAAATCTGAGGGTGTTTTGGTGTCCACAGACCTCAAAAGCAGAGCCATAAAAGTCCAGTCTCTCTGATTAAGGCGACTGGGACAGAGATGTCCCTGCCAGTGCCTGCCTGGCTGGGAGCAGCCCACGGATACACAGTCAGCATCCTGCCCACTTTGAATGCTGCTGAAAGCCTTGTCAGCCGCTGGATATTGCAGTGATTAAAACCCAATGCCGTAATTTGGGCTGGGCTCTTTAATTGTATGGAATGCCCAGGTAGGTGCCAGCACAGCCCAGAGTGGCTGTGAATCAATAAGTGCTGGCAGGCTTATTTTACTCCAAGTTGTGAAGTGCCACAAAGCAGCCTTGCTGTCGTCGATGGCTTTAATTTAAAAAAGAAGAATCAATTTGTAGGGCTGGCATGATGGGGAGCAACGGCCATGATTGTATTTCAGATGTGCCTTTGAGTGGCTTTATGAAGATGTTTTATAAACAAGGTTTTAAAGTGCAAGGCAAGTTGTTATTTTATGTCCTCCAACAAGCAGTAAGTGAGAGAGCCAGGGCTGTATTTATAGCAGGATGGGTTTATGGAGGAAATCTTGCAGTGGCTGGAGGAAGGAATGCACATCTCCTAATGCAGAGGGAGGATTGGGAGCTCCTGCTTGGGAATGTGGTGCCAGAGCTGAATTAGACAAATTATTCTGGGCCCTGGGCAGCAATGTCTGTGCTGTACCCTGCCTGCTAGTGCAGGAGCACTCCTGTGATTCCCCTTCTCAGGCAGAGAGGGACAATCAGAAATGTGGTGCTGTTTTCATTACACAGCTCTCTGTTTCCTGCCCCTCAAATATACACAGCCACTTGGGAGTTTGCATGTACCTGTATTTCATAGATCTGTAGGAAAGATCACTTATTTGCTAACCTTTAGTTTTATACTTTTATTCTGAATTTCCTTTTTGCTGAGTGCACTCAGCTCCCCTGTGTGGGCCAGCGTTGGAGGGGGTTGTGCCCCGCATTGCCCCAGGTGCCCAGAGCTGCATTCCTTCCTTGGGGACAGAAATTCCTCCTGAGCAGAAGCGTGGAAATGTAAATCCATAAACCCAGACTGTTCCCTGCCTTAAATCCATTGTTTGATGGAATCAACTTCATCTTTTGCCATAATTACAACAACAGAGCACAGCTCTCCTAACAGATAATTGTGATGCTTGGATGTTGGGAGAGAGGTGTGTGCATATTAAACAGGAGCAAAGGTTTATTTTATGAGTCAGACTTAAAGAGAAATTTTAAAAGCCTTGTGAAACTCAATGGTCTGGAAGAACTTTTCTATTAGAGAGTATTTCTGAACTGCAACAGTGTGGGTTTTCATGGATGTTCTCTGTAGAAGCTGTTTATTGATCTATATTAATTTTATTTTACATATTTCACCAGAAAATGCAAATATACAAACATGTAAAATATATAAAAACATAAATATAAAAAAAATCTATAAATATCTATTAAAAGTATATAAATATAGTAATACTGATTTGTAAACTGAAAGCAGCACAGATGACATGAAATAAAAGTATTTCATCCTCTAGCCTGGGCGCTGGGATATTTGAAGGGCTGTGGGGAGGGTGCAGCTCTGCACCCCAGTACTTGTTAAAAAGTGGAATTTCCTTGGCCTGGCGGAGCAATTCCACCAGGAGAGCAGCTCAGAGTGGCTGTGATTAACAGCCAAGTGCTGCAGGAGCACAGGGCTCTTCCCTCCTACTGGGAAAGCCTTGGAACAGCCAGGATCAGTGGCTGTTAGCTCCACTTTATGGCGCTGCAAAGCCACGAGGTGCTACAAGAAGCTCCAACTGCAGACAGCACCTGCCCTAAAACAGCAGGAAAAGCAACACTCCATCCTCTGGGGAGACACCTTGAGCCCTTCCTAGGAGCCCACCCGAAACCCCCAATGTCTGGGGAAGGGGACAGTGACAACAACTTTAGGAGCAGCTCTGAAAAACCCGTCCAGGCATTGAAGTGAGAAGGAAGAGCAGGTTAATCCTCCTCCTCCAAATCCAAATGCCTGCCTGCCTTTTTACCATCCCAGCCTTCCAGCCTCTTGTCTGCCTAAGGCTGGGGGTTGGACTTAACTCAGGCAAGGTAATTCTAGAGGGGTTAAGCCTTGGAACTTCTTTCCTCCGCTCTGCAGCAGTGATTGTCTGCTACTTTTCTCTGCTGGAAGCAGGAATACAAAAAAAAAGCACTTCTGGCTCAGCAAGTGGATGATTTTTATCAGCTCATTTTAGTCAATAAAGAAAGAAGTCAATCACTGCTGGAAAATAGCACTTTCCAGTGCTGTATAAACCTGGCCAGTAGAATTGCAGAATAAATCAATAACTGCATTAATCAATACGATGTAAACTGCTGATCTCTGTGGATAAATTGTACTGGTGTAAGAAGGCTTTCAAATAAATTCCAAACCCACTCAAACTGCACAGGCTTTAAATCTACTGAGGGCACTGGGATCCGGGCAAGAGTTGTGCTGTTTCTCTTTAAAATCTCTGGGATAGCAGGGCTGCAGAGTAATGTAATTAAACATGGTCGCAGTGCTCCCACAGACTACTGCAGTGAGAGCTCCAGAAAAGATCCCTTCACTCAAATTTGCCAGAAAAAAGGGATTTCAGGGTCAATAGGGTGGGGAGGCCCTGGCACAGGGTGCCCAGAGAAGCTGGGGCTGCCCCTGGATCCCTGGCAGTGCCCAAGGCCAGGCTGGACATTGGGGCTTGGAGCAGCCTGGGACAGTGGAAGGTGCCAGGGCCATGGCAGGGGTGGGATGGGATGGGCTTTAAGGTCCCTCCCAACTGAACCCATTCCATGATTTCCATGATTCCTATTTCTGTGATTCTGAGAACAGGAAGGGGTGCACAGAGAAGGGAAGGCTCCTCTGCCACCACCTTATTTTACAGCCCCAAGAGCTGCAGGAGGTTTGGCCTCCATTTTCTGTAAAGCCCCACATTCAAGCATCTCAGTTTTTATTTTACCTCTTGCCATGACCGTAACCCAGTGCAAGGCTACTGGCAGAGCCTAGGGATGGTTTATAAGGGAAAAATGGGATTAGGCCTGAGGAGTTGGGACCCAGGGAGCAGCAGAGGGGTTGGGGCAGAGGGGTGTGGCTGGGAATGTGGCTGGAAAAGCAGCACAAGGAGACAAGCAGGTACATAAATGAGGAAAGTTTCTGTTGGACACTTCACTGAAGGTGATCGGGAAAAAACAATTTTTAGGAGGTGATGGCCAAAGTGCAACAATTCCACCTATCTTATTGAACACACCTTACAAAAAACTTCTGCCCTTCTGGGATGCCTTAGCACTTCAGGATTATTCCAGCTCATTCCATAAAGATGACAAACATTTGTAGCTGGTTTTCAGTACTGAAATATATTGGTGTCTAGAAAATAGGCCAGGTAAAGAAACAATGCACAGCAGTATGATTAATATGACATTTTAATTGCTACCTCAGACATATTTTCAAGTAGTAAGTGCTAGGAACTGACAAAAGAAGTTCCTAATAAAAAAGCCTGGGTGATTTGAGCTATTTAGAGGCCCTCATTGTACTGTGCTGTCAAAATGTCCAACTGACCTTTCCTCATGGTAAATTTTTTCAAGGAAGATTTTATACAGGCTATTTTAATAGCGCTGATTCCCCACCCTCTCCCCCAGTTTTGGGATTAGATAATGGCCAGAGAGCGAGAAATGTCAAATCCTTACCTAGACTCTGGATTTGGCCGGGGGCACTCTGTGTGAAGTCTGTGGAACCTTATTCAAATTTTTAGGTGGATATTTCTGAATGCATCGTTTGCCATTATTTTACATTTTCAGATGGGAGCAATTCTGGAGGTGTTGTCCCTTCCATAAATTCAGTCAGGAGCAGAAGGAGCATATGGAAAATAACTCAGCTCAGTGGAGGGAGGCTGGGCCACTCCTTGGCAGGAATAATGCACGGACAGCGGGGAGGGTCCTGCCCTACCTGCACCGGGGAGAGCTCATCATCCTTGTGGGAATAGCCCAGCAGTCCTCTGTGACTGCCACCAGCCCTCAATCTGCTCCATCCTAAGGCCAAAACATCCCTGGCAGTGCCCAAGGCCAGGTTGGACAGGGCTTGGAGCAGCCTGGGACAGTGGGAGGTGTCCCTGCCCGCGGCAAGGGTGGCACTGGGTGACCTTAATGTGCCTTCCAACCCAAACTGTTCCAGGATTCTGCTCTTCCATGACATTGTGGCTACACCTACAGAGGCTCTTGAAACCTCATTTTTAGGAGCACTGAGATGCAGCAGCCCTTGGGCACATCCAGGGCAAATTTGGGGGATGATATCTTGGAAATATCAGTGCTGGAGGGGAAGAAACACATTGGTTTATTCAAGTTCGGATGTCTTTTGTGTTCCCTGAGCAGACAGAAATCCATGGAGGGGGTCCAGAGGGAGCCAGGATCCCCTGACACCGCCCACAACACCCCAGTGAGTCCCCAAACCTCCGTGAGCAGGTTAATCCCCTCCTCCACAGGGGCCCTGCAAATCACTGGGGGAAATTCTCTGTGACTGAGGCACAGGCACATATTAATAAAATCTTTTTTGCACATTTACAACACATTTGTTCGTGAGTGTGATTTAGAGCTCGGTGTCAAGGCGTCACCAGGGCTGCATTCCAACGACCCAGAGAAAACAGGGAGTTTCTGCACTCCAGGATAATGTTGATTTAGGGGCTGGTACAATAACACACATGGGCTCTTTTATTTCATTTCTTGGCATTCCTATTCAAAAATTGCCCTATAAAGAAGGGAGAAGACGTTAAATAAAGTTTAAATGCTCGTAAATCACAAAGAAACATTGTGCTTGGAGTGAGCGGAAACATTTGGAGAGGCTCAAAATTGCTTTTTTCATGGAGAAATATTTTGTTGATGTGTTAAATTCAAAATGAAAATCCCTGACTGTGAGTCTCTTTCATGTTTTGGTACTTTGCTTAGGTTATCAAAAGAAAATAGGTATTATTTTTCCAGCTATCTGAAAACTTTGGCTGGTCTGTGATTTTCTCTAAAATCTGCTAAGACTGGGCCCAAAATTCCCTTTACTGGGCACCTTTAAATGGGGTTTTTAATTCAGGTTCTTGGCTGTTAAAAATCAGGAGCACTGCAGAGTTTTTCTGTTGTTTTCATTTCAACTTCTGGTTTTAGGGGATTTATGCTGTTCCTGTTTCCAAGGGTTTTCCTGCAACTCTGAGTGACAAAACTCTTTTTTGACCCTTTCTCTTTTCTTTTTAATGAAAGCTGCCAGCCGTGTGAACTCTTTCCATTTCAGCATCAGCTGCTTTAATAACATTTTCACATGAAAAGAGCTGGACTTTCAGTGCTTTGGGCAGCTCAGACTCAATTCGTCCTGGTGAAACACCAAAAAAAGGACTGGGGAGCTGAAGGAGAGAAAATGAACCACACAAGTTCTGCACAAGTGATTTAGGGAGGATGGGAGGAGCTGCATTTAAAGTTTTTCTCCTTGAGGCTGCTTAGTTCTGCTCCTGAGGCAGAATATTCACCCTGGAAGCTCCATCTCCGAGGGAGCTCAGCAAGGGAACAGATTCACTGATATTCCTGGGATTCCTCGGTTGTCCCTTTTTTGAAAAGGGCTGATCCCATGGGAGTGGCAAGATGGAGAAATGCCGAGGTTAAAGAGCCTGATTTGGATCTTCTACAGTGAGAAAAGAGCATCGGTGCTGCACAGAAATGAGAAGAAATCTGCAGAAGTGATTCGTTGCTTTCTTCCACTGCAAAGAAAAATGTTTTTACTTCATTAAGGCATTATCAGGATTTTTAATAGCACATTCACTTGTTTCTAAAGCATTCTGCTCTTTTGAAAGCTGTGTTAAACCTCTTCCTAATAACTCCTGTGATTAGGAACTTTGTAGAAATCCCAGAGGACAGACTTCTAATAGTGGCATTTTATTTCCAGAGCCTCCCTGTAATTAAGCATCTCTCAGACCTTCTATTGAGCTCCAACTGCTCTGCAGAAAATCCCTTTTTGCTGGAATGAAAAGACGTTTTGGGTAAACTTAGCAAAGAATTCCATTTATGTTATGAAGTACAAGAATTTTAAGTTCAGTTTAATGAAGGTAAATAAAAAGTATCCATTGCTTAATGGACACAAGAAGGTCTGGGAGTGACCAGAGGTGCTGCTGGAGACCTGCTGGGAGGGGATGATGCAAAAAGCTCTTTCAAAACCAAATAGGGGTGACCTCTATAAAATATTTTATTGAATTCAGTGTGGGGGTTATTGAACATTGCCAGCTGTAAGTGATCTTTAATGTCCCTTCCAGCCCAAACCATTCCATGATCCTGGGAGGTGATACTTGCTTGGACATCATTCTCTACCATGGGGCTTTGCAATGATTTTGTCATTTTGGAGTTTATTTTCTGCCAGCCCAGCCCATGGGCTCTGTGAGGAATCAGAGAATCAGAGCAAGGTTTGGTTTGGGCAGGACCTTGAGGAGAGACCAAAGCTTTGGAGCTTCCTCTCTGAATCCATATTCCCGTGGATAACAGACACGGTGAATGTGTTCTTTGAAGGATTTTCATGCACACATGAGCTTCTATTACTCATTCATGTGCTGACACATCCTCACCCCCATTCCAACAGTCCTCCTTTTAAAAATATTTGGGGTATTTGGTTATCTATGTAGTGAAAAATGTTTACAAAGAAGATACAACATGGATCTGACAGTGGAGAAAAGAAAATAAACTTCAGAGCAAAGAGAGAAGGAAGAAAAGATTTCCCAGTTATGACATCAGGCAAGAAACACCTTTTATCAGCTGCAGTTCAAGCTGGCAGGAGCGTGGCTTCAAGTGTTGAGCTTCATCTCCTGACTTGAAAGCCAAACTCTGGTGTTTAATTTGTCATTCTGGGGACTCAGGAGACTGCAGGGCTTAATTAGCTGCTTTTATTTATATTTCAGGATGATGAAAATCAATGTTCTTCTCATTTACCTTCACGCCCAACCCAAAGATGAATCTTCACTTTCAAGCCACAGCAAAGAATAACGAAATCAGGAGAGACCAGCTGATCTTGCTTAATGACAGATTTATTTCAATCTCCCTTAAGATATTCAGCTCCTCTGCAAGTTTTTTTGATCAGAACAGTCCTTGCATGGAAAAGTCCTTTGAGAATAGGCAAAATATCTGATGGTGTAAAAGGTGCTGCTTTTTCAGCTCTGGTTCAAGGCCTGCTGATGTCATTGAAAGTTTTTCCATGGAATTCCAGGAGTCTGTAGGACTCCTTTTATTTAAATTCCCCTTTTTCTGCAGAAAATAGCACAGGGCACTTCAAATAATGCATTTTATGACACCTCCTCTAATACAGACAAGTGCAAAAAGTAAACAAATAGCTTTTATTTAATTGAAAGTGAGGTTTCTTTTAACAGGTTACATTGAAGAACACAAGATAAATAATATCCACATCACAAGAGTTTTAAATCTCTTCTTCCCTCGGTGGTATCAGCTTAGCACAGGTTGACATTCCGTTAAACTGCTGTTCCAATAACAACTCCTTGGAAAAACATTGAGACCACCCACGTGCCAATCCCAAATTAGGTTTGGCACTGCTCCATTTAATTAATGCATGTTGATTTGATTTATCCTTTCATTTCCAAGCCTGGTTTTAAAAATTCATGGAATATTGATACCTAATATTTTCTTAATGATAGACCACTTCTACCTCCCTCCCCCTCCCCAGTGTTGTTCTTTAGCAGGAATGGTGGTTATGGTGAGGAATTAAGATAAAATCTACATTTTTTATTTTTAAAAGTCCACAGCTGAGCATTGCTTGAACCAGCAAGGGAAAGAACTCAACAGCAGGATCCCAGATGTCAATGCATGATTTATCCTTTGGGATAATTTTACTGCTCCAGAGCTTAAACCTGTAAAAGTATAAACAGACAGAGGTAGATCTGTGTCAAAAATTAGTTTTTCTTTGCATTTTAGCTTAACAGCAATCTCTGTTCTATTTTCAAAATGAAACATTATCCACAAATGTTATTTCCATTTATTTGTTTATTTAGTTGCAGTGGCCATTCCATGGAGTAGGGTTTTGGATCAGCTCCCCACCCTTCCTGTGACCATCCTCTTTGAGAGGATTTTGACTATTTGGTTGCAAAACTATTATAAATTTATATATTTTAATATATTTATGTTATAAAAATGCTCCCTTTCCCATGAATAATAAGTTATTTATGAAAGCAGAGGCTGCACCCTGGGCCACCCCACCCCAGCCATGGGTCAGGGCTGAGCCTCTCTGTCCCAGCAGCAGCTCCAGGGCAGATTTAGGTCCATGTTACGTGTGAGTTCTTTGACTTTCACAAGAAATCTGCTTCCTCTGTCCTTCCTTGAGCTCTGCAGGCCGGGGCAGTGGAGACCTGCACTAAAAACAAGGTGTGGAGCAAAATCTTCTTTAATGAATGTGAGAGTATCGGGGACAAACTTATGGGAGCCAGCACCAAAAAGCACCAGGAGGGAGGACACCTATGGCAAGGGAAAGGCTGGGAATCTGTTGTGCTTAGAGGCACAGATTTCTTCTTATGCAACAGCATTCAGAGGGGAAAAAAATCTCTCACTTACTCGATATTTTTGGAATCCTAATTTCCTCACTGCTGCTGCCATCGCCACCATCACTGACGGTTCTTATCTCGATGAGATAATCTTCTTCGAACGGGACCAGGAGTTCAGCTGAAGTGTTGTTTGTCTCCAGGATATGGGCTTTGCTGTGCCTGTTCTGTCTGTACAGAATCTAAGCAGAAGGGGTTTGGGAAACAAGAGTTATTTCATTTAGTTTTAAGTTTTAATGGATTTTTTGGGGGGCTGAGAGATTCTTCTGTTGCGTCCCAAAGTTTTCTGAGCACTCTCAGCATCCTGCAGGGGATTAAAAGCAATTTAAAACAGGGGAATAAATTCTGTAGGATTTTGGTGTGGGTACCACAGCAGGTGGTTTCCTAGGACCCAAGAATAATCAAAGAATCCTGAACTGCAACCGAACTTTAAAATACATTTTTATTTCCTCTAGAAGGAGATTTATGGGAGTGATTTTTAGTTCATTCACATAAATCTTTGTGTGAGTATCTTCCAGTCTCCGTTCTAAAGGTACATTTATGAATTGACAGAGAGTGAGAATGTTTAAATGTGGTTTATGACTGTCTTTAATGCTTAAAAAGCTATTCTCTACTTCTTCTATATATGTGAAACTCCTTCCCTGGAGATGTGAAAGCAAGATGTGTAAGTAAGATTACAAGGGGACAAGAAAAATCCAGGTTTGGGGACAGAGAGTCCCTGTGTTGGGACAATGAAGTCCTACTCTGAAGGAATATTTGCATAAACATCAGCCAACCATCCCAATAAATCCAGGAAACTCACCATTTTCCAGGTAACGAACACCTGCCTTTCTTCAATCCCTGTTTGCACCTCTATTGAAACCAAGATATCTGATTACTGAGGTAAAGAAATCACTTACTTTGTAGCCCAGCACCTCCGATTCATTCTCCATTGTTTTCACATGCTCCCAGTTCAGACAGATTTTGGAATTTGTCAGCTTCCAGGCAATATTTGCTGGAGGTTGACTTGGTGCTTTAAAAAAAGAAAAGATGATGATAATAATGAGATACAATTGAATATTAATTTTCATGGAGTAGCTGAAAGAGCTGCTGATATGGGAGTAGCAAACGCTTGGGTGATTCAAACCTAAAAGAGTAAAAAACCATTTTCCAGTCCGTCATTGCTCTGGTGTTAGTCAGAATAAAGATCTATTCATAGCACAGACCCTCTCGCTGTGAGACTTCATTTGCAAAATTAGGCACAGCCTGACACTGTCTGACAGTGCGAGTTATATTTGAGAGATTTTGTGGAAGGAAAATGTTGTTCCTCTCTGTATTTCCATGTCCTAGAGGATGTTTTGCTGTCTGGATCTCAGAAAAAGCTCAATCCGAGAGCAAACTACAGAAGCCATGATTTCCATCAGCCAGGACAGGTTACAAAGAGCTGCACATGAAAGTCTCCATGTGATGCACCATGAAACATTGTAGGATTTTAGAAATTCTCAGCACAATAGGCTGAGAGCAGCTTTTTCAAAGGCTTTTTATGCCTAAGTGCGAGGACTTTGAAAATTTGCCTGCAAGTGACTGGAATCGAATCCCATGTGAACATGTGAGGGTGGAACTGTGCCTTTGAACTGGAGCTCGGATTTAGGCCAGCACATTCTCTCCTGTTCCATGGCACGTCCTCCCAAGCCCTGCTGGGTGGTGGCACAGGAAAGAAGGATTGGAACAGAAGTAAAAAAAAGAGGAGAGATTTGGAGAAACACATTCCAGCCTGGACTTTAAATTGCTTAACTCTGGGATCCTTCTCTTCCCCCCTCTATGTTGGTGATTAATGGATGTCACTTGGAAGGAACAGTTGATTTGGTGACAATTCCTTTCATTTCCCACAGAGATAAAACAAATTGATGGGCCCTGCTGTTTCATATCCGTCTGCCTCATGACTTTGGAGAAGTTGAATCCATCCCACTGGTAGGGATTGAGGTGTTGAAGGAGCTCCCAGGTGAATATCCAGGGATGTCCTTCCATCAGCCACACTGTCAGTGTTGGAAAGGATTCATTTCATTATGAAGACATTTATCAACTCTCACAAACATCAAACTGCGAATTTATTTAAATATGGCTTGAAAGCTCTTTGTTGCTTTCAGGAAATATTTTATATAAGGAATTGGATAACAAAACAGTCACAAGAGGCAAAGGATGTCAAATACTTCATTGGCTGTGCACTCTGAAGAGGTTTGAAATCACTCAGAAATGGGTGAATTACTGCCTTGTCCATAACTTTTTGAGATAGAAACTTAAAGCCATCTTAACTCATGATCTTGGGGATGAAAAAACACCACAGGAGGATCTGTAAAACAAAATTATCTGGGTTTTTTTTTTCAACCAAAAACTGGAATGAGTGGCAACAGTACTTTCCCAAATCCATAGGAATATCTGCAAGCAAAAATAAAGAGTTCCAGGTCTAAGACTGGCAGATTATTTCCTCAATTAATTTCTTGTAATCAACGCTGTCAAGAAAAACAGAAATCCCAAATATCTGCTTAAGTTTGTTGAGATGCTGATGTTATTGTCATGGCTTAGGTAACACCTGGCTTTGTTGCTGTACTGAGCTGAGGTTTACCCATGCAAGTATTTCTAATATCTATCTGTAATATTGATGGATTCCATGTGTATATGTATTTATTTGTAAGGGAAAAAGAAGAGGAAAAGGAAAAAGAAGAGGAAAAGGAAAAGGAAAAAGAAGAGGAAAAGCAAAAGGAAAAGGAAAAGGAAAGAAAGAAAGAAAAAAGGAAAAGGAAAAGGAAAAGGAAAAGGAAAAGGAAAAGGAAAAGGGAGGAAACAGAAGAGGGAAGGGAAGTGGAAGAGGAAACAGGAAGGGGAAATAGGAAGGGGAAGGGGAAATGGAAGATGAAATGGAAGAGGAAGAGGACGGGGAAAACAAATTCCTAAAATCCATGCCATGTAGTTAAAGAAGCAAAAGAGAACTCCTCATGGAGCCATGTCCATGGTTTGAGGACATCAATTCCACCTCCCTAAGTACTTTTAACTTAAACCAGGATGCCACCTTAGACCTTACATGGATCTTAGAGAAGCACATTTCAATCAGAATTGCACCTCTTTGGCAGAAGGACCATTTCAGCTCTGCTGAGTCCCTGCAATAATGGGATGAGCAGGACACTGCAGGAATGCTGGATGCTGAGCAGGAAGACAGAGCTATTACTTTGGAACTCCATCTCCTGCTCCAGATGCACATTGTTTATATTCTCTTGACATATTATCTCTTCTCATATTGCAAGTGCTTGCATCTTCCACAGACAGAGCTTGAAATTTTAATCTATATATTTAAATATTAAAAAGGTTATTTTGACTTTAATTTTTAAATGAGCCATTAGCACAACCCTGAATTTGACAGAAGATAAAGCTGATGTAAAACAAAAGCAAATTTATTCCTTCTATGTTTTGTCATTTGACTGCCATGTCTTTAACTTGTCTTTCATACAGATGTACATAGGAATAGAGGGAAAAATTCCCAGAGATGAATTTCTTTTCCATTGAAAAATGGACTGTGAGAAAAGTCACAGAATGATAGAATGGTTTGGGTTGGAAAAGCACTTGAATTTCATTTCACTCAACCCACTGCCATGGTCACGGACACCTTCCACTGCCCCAGGTTTCCCCAAGCCCCGCCCAACCTGGTCTTGGACACTTGCAGGGATGGGTCCTGTTTGAGCCCTTCAGAAATATATTTTCTGGCTTTATTTTTGATTGTTTTATTTACATTAAATATTGGTTTTGTGGCAATTAAAAGTCAATTCATTCTACCAGTTGTTCCTATCTTGCACTTGGAGCAATGGTATGGAACAGCACAGAGACAAGAGGAAAACTGGTGAAACTTGGGAGAAATATTCCCCTTTTATTGTAAAGTGGTGATCAGTAATTTACTGGGAAAATATAGTCCAAGGAAACAAAACAGCAGAGGGCTTTACTTTTAGTATTAAATAAAAAAATTAATGACTAAATTGCAATGATATCAATGCATCCCTTATTCTGCCCTCCACAGTGCAAAGTTTAGAGGTCTCAAAACCCCTCTGTATTTGGTGCATTCAGCAGTTTTCTTTAAAACCCCCAAACCAACACATCCTCACTCCAAAATCTCTCGTTTGACCTGTGGAACATCCTTCCTTTATTGACTCTGTATCTCCCTGAAATCCCCTGAAAGCAAGGGGGCTGCTATTCCAAGGAAAACAGAAATCCTTCCTCGTGGGCACTGATTTGGGACAAGAGGAAACTTCTTAGCCTCAGATTTTGTTTTGTGATTTATGAAGCAATTTAGGATTTCGTTTTCTTTGCTGTTGAAGCGTTTGGCAGCGATGAGTCACAGTGAGCTGGAATGTGCCTGTCCCAGGTGGGAATATGGGGCACTTGTTGTACCAAATCCAGTACTCACGGGATTTTTTGGTGGTGACGTTCACCGGGGTGCTGGAGGGCCCTGTCCCCGCAGTGTTGTAGGCTCGGACTGTTGCAAAATACACCGTGTTAGCTCTCAGTCCCGTGATGTTTTTGGCTGTCACATTCCCACTGACTCTGACCTTCCCAGCTGTGCTTTCCTTGGGATCATCTGTCCAGTATAAAACCTGAAAAGAGAGGACAAGGAACAGGCAATTCATTGTTTTCCAGCAGTTAGAGGCTTGGCTGGGAAGCAGACATGCTGACAAGGAAGATTTTGAGGAATACAGGATTTTTTGTACTCCAATCTAGCAGGATGTAAACCCAGGCATGAATATTTATAGGGAAGCAATAACATTTCAGAGACTGAATCCCAATTAAGGAACTAAATGAAATCCTTAAATTTACAGATGTCCAGAAGGAAACCTTTGATAAGGTGAGAAATGATAAAAGCTTTGTTGGTTTTATGGTTGAACACAAGGAAAGAAAACCTTAAGAGATATAAAAGAACATTTATCTCAATCATCTAAGAGGTTTTTAATTATTTTGTGTCCTGGCTGTAGTTTTGATACAGTGACACATATTTAGACCTGGTTTTTTTTTTTTCAGTGCATAATTGATTTAGGAGGGTTTGTGGACTGTACATGACTCTTATTAACTTCATTTATACATTGCAATGATAGGACAGAATTTAAAGTTTTAATGACTTTTTTCCTCTTATCTACAAATTAAAAAAAAAAAAAAAAGAAAGAAGAAGAAAAAAGAAATTGCTTTGCTGTGCAAGTAAAATACCCAAGAATCATATCTGACATTGCTTAAACATAAAATCACAGAATCATTTAGGTTGGAAAAGATCTTTAAGATCATCAAGTCCAACCATTAACTCAGCACCGCCAAGTCCAGCACTAAACCATGTCCCCAAGTGCCACATCCGCACAACTTTTAAATCCCTCCAGGGATGGGGATGCCACCACTGCCCTCTTCAAAAGTTTGAGTTAATGGTTGGATTTGATGTTCTTAAAGATCTTTTCCAACCTAAATTATTTTATGATTCTAAGAGGAGGGAGAAGTTAAAAGCCTTTCAGTGCACCACAGCACAAGCTCCGGGTAGCACTGGAGGACATTTATCGTGCCCTGTCCTTTAAGAAGTGCCACATGTGCCTGTCCCCAAATCCGAGCACAAAAAGTCTGGGTCAGAGCTGCGGTTCTAGGCTGTAAATCTGCCTGATCATCTCCGGTGAGATGTTGTTAATGAGAGTCAGGGGAAGAGCTCCACGCTCTGTTGACTTGGAAGCAACAGTTTGTTGATTGGGAGGAGGAGCAACAGGATTTTGGACAGGAAAGGGACACCTTCAAGGTGTAAGAGCCCCATATCCAGTAGCCTAGCCCCTCACCCCATAGCCCAGCCCCTCACCTCGTAGCCCAGCACCCTGCCCGTGTGCCGGTTCCAGGGGATGGGCAGCCAGGACACCTCCACGGCCGCTGCCGACACGCTCAGCGCCGAGGCTCCTGCCGGGGCCATCTGCGGCTCTGGGACACAGGAAAACACAGCTGCTGGGACATGGCTGTGGTCACAGAGACAGTGCAAGGGGAGGAGATGCTGGGGGGAGCAGCAGAGAGAGCCCCTGCTGTAACCATGAGCTTTACTCTCCACTTCTGGTGGAACTTCAGCAAAACCTTTCAAAATTGATCATTTCCTGTCTTCTAGGGCAGATTTTCAGAGACTGGCTGCACTGAGTGGTCTGAAAATCCAAACCCTCTGAGAGCTACACCTTCGAGTGTCTCCTGGTTTTCGCAACACACTCAGAAGGAGCACCTTGAGAACAAATTAGTTGAAACAGGCCCTCTACTGAAAATCATTCTGAAAATCCACCCCTTGTCATTTTTACTTCAGCTTCCCACCCCCTGCCTCATGTCTGTTATAAATACTCAATGAGGAGGTTTGAGCAGGGTCCTTAATACCCCTGTGAGGTCTGCCTGATCATATCTGGGACCTGTTGCTGCTGCACACCCATTACTACTAAGAGTAACTTGTGTTACCATCCTCTCCCGAGTAGACGATGGAAATGGAGCTCAGGGTCCCTTCTCCCTCATTGTTGTAGACACCAACTTTCACCTCGAAAGGAGAGAGGGGTGTGATACTCTCATTCCTATAAACGTATTTGCTGGATTCCACCGAGGCCACCACAGCTTTGGTCCAGGTTGTCGAGCCAAGGGGACGGAGCATGACGATGTAGCCAAAACCTTCCCCATTTTGGAGTTCTTCTGACACTGGCTGTGGTGACAAGGCAGTCAACAAAGATTTGCATGTATCCACTGTTTTAACTGAATCTTCATTCCCTGACTATATTTTAGTGGTATTGATTTAGTTGGCTGTGCCTTGGAGAAGATAATAATGTTTGCCCCATCTGTCAATGTAATACTGAAATAAAAATCAAAACAATAAATCTATTGGGGCAATCAATTTAGAAACAAAAGATCTGATCAGCTCCATTAAAGTTGTCTCTTTCAAGCATGAAGTTTGCAAAATTAAAAAGCATTTCACTCAGTACAAGTTGTGGCTTGTAGATTTTTTTTCCCCCAAAGGGGCATAGGAATGCTAATTTTAAATAAATGATTTTAAAGGAAAAAAAAAAGAGTTGGGAAAGAACAAATGTATACAAAGAAATGTGTGTCAGTTGTATAATTGCCTGCCTGTGAGTACAGTACTGATGTATTTTCTTTTAGCAAAGAGAAAGCCTCGAGTGCATGACCATATTCTTATTTAAGTTTTCAGAACAGAAATGTTCCAGCAAGTCAACATGGCAAAATTAATGTTTCTATTAATAAAATCTCATGTCAAGATACATATGAAAGGCTCAAACTGAAAAGGCAATTACAGCAACACCGTGTCCAGCATGAAGTTTGGTTTTTCACGAGATAAAAATACTTCCACGTTGGCTTCTCAAAGCAAGAGAACATTTATGAAACAAAACCAGGATTACATGGAAGAAGGAAGTGTTTCTCAGTAAAACTGCGTTTATTTCGGATCCTTGCATCAAAGGAAGGGGCATGGAAAAGCAGGTATGGAAAATGGTGCAAAAAGGCAGAAATAGGGTCAGGAGCTGAGTCCTGGCTCCAACCTCTTCTGCAAACTCTTGGGAGCACAAACAGTGTGAGATGATGGGGGAAAACGTGGAAGCACCGCAGAAGATTTCAGGGCACTTATGTTGTTATTTTCATCATAAATTCCTTCCAATTCTAATAATAAAAATAATGATAATAAGCCTCCCCTAACATTTATAACATGTCTTTCCTTGAGTGTTTTAAAAACATTAATTCCCCAATATTACTCTTTCCATCTCTTTTCCAGTCCTGAGAGAGTTAAATGTGAGGGATGGTGGCTCACTGGGGATTTATAAGAGTTCAAGCTACTTTCTAGAGCATTTAATTTGTTTTTGAGGCTTCTGTGACCTCAGATTTAATCAAGACATTTAGTGAGTTCATCACAGAAAGCTGCAGAGTTGTGTTCAGAGTTGTTAGCTGGCCATAATTAGGATTTCTTATGACTGTTTTTCAGGACACACTACAGAGTCCAATGGGATAATTTGATTGAGATCACTCAGGTTGTTTTCAATTTTCATGTTCTTCTGCTCCCAAAGAGGAGACCAGCAGAGGAGAAAATGAAACAAAAGAGTGAAAGGTGCAGATGGAGGAAAACTTAGTTCAATCAAAGTGGAATTTTGCTCTGTTTGCAGCACGGGAAGGGGAAAACATCAGCAGTGTTATTTATCTACTGGGGATTTTTTTTATTTCTCTTGATCTGATTTTTGACATTTTGACCAAGGAGCTGCCCCATCACTTCCCAGGTTTTGCCAGAGGCTCGCTGCCTTTATCCCAGTGCCTGTGGGAAGCTGCTGGGAGGCTGGAAGAGGAGGCTCCTTCTCACAGCACTCACTTTCTACTCTCTGAAATGACCTGCACTCACCCTTTGCAACTTGTCTGGTATTAACTGCTCTGAAAATGTGTATTCTCTGCTCTCGCTGGAGTGCTGGAGAATTAAAGGGCTCATCTCCTTTAACGCATAATAGGATATGTCTTGTCAGCACAGTGTTCCAGAATGGGGAACATGTAAACAAAAGTAGGAAAAATGTAAATGCAGAAAATGGCCAAGCAGATTAGTGTGTTAAGCACCTCCTGTACAATGGAGATAAGAGGGTTATACAGACTTCTAAACATCTTTACAACATGCCTCTTAAACTGTTTATTTTTATAAATTGTTCCTTATAACACAGCAAACTTGCTGTATATCTTACAGGCTGCTTGCTCTCCTCATCCAGGGTGAAATCCAGGCTCCACCAAAGACAGTGACCGAAAGCCTTTGGATTTCAGCAGAGCTGTGATTTCACCCACGGATTCGTCCCCATTAGACAGCTGAGGTTAATTGAGCTAAGAGTTACCTCCCATGTGATGACCAGCTCGGAGCGGCCCCCTCCTCCTCCACTGATGTTCATTGGTGCCACCACAGGAACTGGAGAAGAAAAGATGTTGGTGTTTGCAGCTGGTTCCCCAAGGCTCAGTCCTGGGGCCAGTCCTGTTTAATGTCTTTGTGGATGGTCTGGACAAAGGGATTGGAAGTTCAGAGGAAGTTCAGAGAGGGCACTAAGTTGGGTGGGAGTGTGATTCTGCTGGAAGGCTCTGCAGAGGGATCTGGGCAGGCTGGATCCATGGGCTGGGGCCAGTGGTGTGGGATTCAACAAGGTGAAGTGCAGAGTACTGCTCTTGGGTCACAACAGCCACATGGTGAGCTCCAGGATGGGGTAGAGTGGTTGGAAAGTGGCCCAGCAGAAAAGGGCCTGGGGTCGGTGGTGACAGCAGCTGAACATGAGCCCAGGTGGCCATGAAGGCCAAGGTCACCTGGCCTGGATCAGCAATAATGTGGCCACAGGACCCAGGCAGTGGTTGTCCCTGTGCACTGGGCACTGCTGAGGCCACACCTCGAGTGCTGTGTCCAGTTCTGAACAAGGTGGTCATCAGCCAAAGGCTGGGCTTGATTACCTTGGAGGCCTTTCCAAATGGATGATCAGAGCATTTCCTACCTCACCTGCAGCTATTCCGCCTGTCAACAGGTAGAACAGGGATTACACTGCACAGCAGCCCATTTGAAATTAACTGAAATGATGTTTACACGTTTTCTAAGGCTGAAGCCACAGATGCGTTTGATACATGAGTACCCTGGTTCAAAAAATTAATTAAAGAACTAGGAGCATCAAGTATCTGACATTATTATGCCTCATCAACTAATTGGCAAAATGATGTTCCATTCAGACTGTAGCTGCAACACTACTGATTTATTAATTATGCATTTGTTCAGTAAACATGTTGTTGGAGCAATATATTAATTTTTTTAATTGGTTGTATGTTTTTCTTAGCAAATTCAAAACTCGCAATTTGCTTTTCTCCTGCTCCCAAGAGTGCAAGTGTCCAAAAGTTGGTTGATTAGGGTTGGGTTTCTCCAGCATTCCCCAGGTGTGTGGCACCAGAGGTACAGGACTGAGATCAGGGAACTTTGTTGAGGCTGAAGGGGCTCATGGTGGAGAGGCAAAGAAAATATCAACATTTCCTTCCTCTTGCTTTATATTTCTTCTTTAAAGTCTCTGCCAACCCAAACCATTCAATGATTCTGCCATATCATATTCTTTTTCAGCTGCTAGGGAAGTATAAGAGAAGAGGACGTCCCTGGAATGGGCAGAGACAGGAACTCTCTACAGGACATTTGGACTGGCACATCTCCGAACCCTTTCTTTAGAAATTTCAAGATTGTTTTGTCATTGCCTTCTTTCAGCTCTCACTGTCTGAAAAGCTGATGTGTAGGGTGAGAAATAGGTGAAGTATTTGCATCTCAGAAGGTTTTTTCAGAGATTTTGGGCAAGTCTTGACATATCTGCTTGTCCTTCCCATTGATAAATGCATTAGCCCAGCTCCAGGGGTGGCAATAAAAGCAACAGTGCTTAAGTTCACAGAAATTAAAGTCAACTCATTATCATTTCCAGATTCCAGTCCATGTATAAATCTTTATCTGCTTTCATCCTCTAGAAATGGGAGGAGTTGCAGGATAATTTTGCTGTGCAGCCATAAAAGTGAGTGCAAGTGCAAACAGCCCGGCTCTCCTGGAGGGTTTCGCAGAGCTGTTCATTTTTGTCACTCACAATCAATGTCTTTGGGCACATCAGAGGCAAATAATTTCAGACTAACAAGAACTGCATGGAAATGGCAAAACAAACTTTCAAGCCTGGTGTTTCACTGTTTCATGAACCAACTGATGCTCAATTAGCTCATGTGTTAAATGTGTTCAGTACTTACTACATTTGCACGGGGTAAATTTTGTGCTGCTGCTCAGCAGAGCTTCAGCTGGGTCAGAGTTGAGAAACAGATGAAAATTTACAGCTGAGTGCACCAACAGAGGCTGAATTAATTCTCAGCTCCATTTTAATGAAAAGAACAGTGACTCATTTGCATCCACAAACCTACTAATGCTCATATTTCAGCTGGCAAAATAGTTATTACAACAGTGGAGCTCAAATTCACCCTTTCCTGGCCAGGCATTTGCTGTCCACACCATCCTGCTGACTTCAGTTCCCCATTCTGATTAAAAAATTAGGATAGCTTGTTATTTTCCCACAACACTGTAATGTTTTGAGACAGAATTTACAGCAGTGAAGGGGGTGAGCAGCTAAAACCTGAAACGAGTCTTTCTGTCCTTTTGTTAAACTTCAGAGCTATGCTGTAAGGAAATAATCTTCCTTGTGTTATTGCCATAATAAATAACAATAATTTTATTGTTTCTTTCTCCTCTTGTGAATCCCTCTAATAAATAAATAAATAAAAGTTTCAGAAGATGAAAGCTCTCACTGAGTGTCTGGTTTTGAATCTCCCACTTTGCAAAGCCCCACGGAGGTAACAGCAACAAAAACCTTCTCAAGATTAATTTGGGCTTTGTGATCAATCATGTAATGGAAAATATTTACTTGAGATACTCTGTTGGGAAATTTTAAAAGTCTGACCTTCTCTGGAAGGTGCTGGGGGTTGGGACTAGATGGTCGTTATGGTCCCTACCAATCCAAACCATTCTGGGATTCTATTCCCAGAAACAAATGGATTCCATGTTCTAAAAAAACCTGTATTTTCTTCTGTATAATGTACAATACTGTATTTTGAGTTCTGTCCTGAAATGCAGCTTGCCAAACTTCAGAGCTTGGCAAATGAGATAAATAGAGAAGAGAAAGTGGACTGTAAAAGCTGCTTCCATTTTACTGCTTTCCATCCTACAAATACTGATTTTATAGGCGGGAGAGAATTGATAAGCAGGGGGCTGCGAGAAACATAAAACAAACCAAAGGTTTGGGCTGCAAATAAATTGTACCAGATTGAGCAGGTCAAAGGATTGACAGTGTTGGTCACCCAAGAGTGAGGCAGCTTCCCGTGAGGTTCCAAGTCCCCGAAGATAAAAGAGTGAAGGTCAGACGGATAGCAAGGATCCCACTCTGGAGTCAGTGGAAGCTGCTGGCTTCACCGGGCTTTGGATTTATTTCCTCCAATATCCAAAGTTAAAGCCAATATCCTTTTCCTTACTGATGCTCAGATATCAAACACCTCTGCAGCCAAGGGATATTCAGAGAGTGGAGTTATCATTTCCTGTGAAAGTCCCTGAGCACAGTAAAAACTTGGATTTAATTGGGAGACCAAAAGGTGTTCTCCCCAATTGCTTGAGTGAAAGGTTGGTTGGGACATATCAAAGGGAGGAGCATAGGCTAACTCCAGCTTTTATCGTGGAATCCCAGAATGGTTGGGGTTGGAAGGGACCTTAAAGCCCATCCAGTGCCACCCCTGCCATGGGCAGGGACACCTTCCACTGTCCCAGGCTGCTCCAAGCCCCGTCCAGTAACGTGCTCTTGTGGAAGGCTCCCTGCCTATGGAATTGGGTAAATAACCCTGTAGGAGTGAGTGACTCTGCTGCAGTGAAATCCCCACAGTTGAGAGCTGGGAAAAAACTGGCAGAAAATAGGGCCTTACCTGCTGCTTTGGTTTTCAGCAGAGCTGATGGCCTGCTCGGCTCCCCAATCCCAACGCCGTTGCTGGCAACCACCCGGAACTCGTACTCAACCCAGGGGCTTAAATCCACCACTGTGGCCTTGTGAGTCCTGCCATTAATGACCTCGGGAGCTAAAGGTAATTGTGACACCAACAATGGATTTTTGAGGTAATTCATTGTATAAACAAAACAAAAAATCCAAGACAACTCCTGAATTGTTTACCTGTGGCAACCGCCTGCCATCCCACCGAGAAGGGAGTCCTGGTCTGCACACTGTAGATCTGCACTGGGCTGTTGTTATCTACTCCAGGCTTCCAGGATAACCCAGCAGTCGTGCTAGAAACATGTTCAACTTTAACATCTTCTGGTGGACCTGGGGGGCCTGACACGATCAGCATTTTAAGAGGAAGGTATTGGGAAGAGAAGATTCACTGCTGGAATGGGTTGGGCAACTCTTACTTTCTCAAGTCAGAGGAATTATTCATGAAGCTGCAGTGTCATGAAAGCAGCACAATCCCTAAAATGATGGTTCCACGCCTGGATTACATTTTTATGAGTCAGGAAAATTAATGTCTTGATGTCACTAACATGAAAACTACAAACAAAGGAATGATTTCTTTTTTGTGTCTGACAAAGAAAGGCACCCAATGTTGTCTTTTGTTGAACCATCGAACATTTTGAGAATTCCTACTGAATTTAATCAAAACTGAGGTTCAGGAAGAATGCAGGATGGTGCACTACACAGATTCCTGATTTCTCTTAGGGCTTACAGATCTGCTCCCATGACAGCATTTCCTCACTGCTGGTGGTAAAAAACTGAGTTAGAAATTATTATTTCATATTATCTCCAAGTAGGGGAAAGGAATGAGGTCTTTTGATTTTCCCAGCCTGCAGAGTGACCCAGAGATTCCTGGAGGAAACGACAACACTGCTGAGATCAGAAGACCTCCCTCTGACCTGTGTGGCCAGAAAATTTTGCAAATAGACCACAGCAGGACTGCAGAGGTTTCCCTGGGTTGGCTGAACACCAGGATCATGCTGGCCACAATTTTGGGGCCAAGAGTACAAGATATGAAACATTTCACTATTGAGATGTGGAATTGATATGCCAGGAGTCATTCAAACAGCAGCTGATGTTAAGTATTCCTAATTCCTCTAGGAGATGTGTGTGTCTCCCTTACAGACATACCTCTCACAATTATATCTGCTGTGGCAGATTGACTGTCTAAAGAAGTTTGCACCATGCACACATATTTCCCAGAATGATGCAGCTGAATATTTCTTATCATCAAATCCCCAGCAGATTCCTGGAGAGATACAAAAAAAAAATAAAAAAACCCCCAAACTAATCACTCACAACATGCTTTCCATACTGGGCATTTTAATAAATTGCTCAATATTAATAAATATTCAGCTTTTAAATTAAAATATTCATAGCTATCATCAGTTTCTTTCATGGGGACATTTTTATTATGGCTTCACAAATAACTCAAGTGCCTTTATGAAATTTAGGGAAGAAAAATAAATGGTTGCAGCCCTTGTAAAGAAACAGTGATTTGCCAGGCATATAAACAGCGAGGAAGGAATTATGACAAACATTTATGTCGTGTAAAGACTGTGGCAAAGAGTTTCATTAAGGAGTTGGGGAAACTCACTCTTCCAATCCTTTCAAAGTGATGGATTCCTCTGCTCAAATCAATTCTCTGGCCATTGAATGACCACGAGAACAGCACGTCCAGGGAGGGGTCGTGGGACACCTGGCATGGCAGGACAATGCTCTCTCCAACTGTTGCATCCGTGTCAGAAGGTGGAATAGTGATGACAGTCCTTTCTGAGGAGGCAAAAAAATTAGATCCTTTTCTGTTAAAATGCTTGTAAAAAGAGCAGCTATTGAGGGAGTTTTGTACCATTTGGGAAGTGATTTCAAATTGGCCCAAATGTTCTGTAATAAAGGGAATTCTCTCTAATCCAGTGACGATTTTAGACCACTCCTATGGCAGCACCAGCCCCACAACCGAGTTGTGTGCCTGAGAGTGAGCAGTTGTGAGAGGAACACCTTAAATTAGTTTATATTTATATTAGGAACCCCCTAAATTATATTACATCATACAGCCCATAATCAATAATTATGATTTCAGTTGAAAAGTGCTGATTTCTCTTAAAAACTCTTAAAAAAAGATTTGAAGAATTCTCCTGGCCAAAACTTGCAGCAAAACCAAAATTGCTGCTCATCTCCACTTACTTTATACATTGACATCCTTAACCTGTATTAATGTTAGCGGTAATTTACTCCACAGCACCACTCATATTACAGCTTCAAAGATGTTCCCAGGCAGGAAAATAATTTATTTGATCATTTTTAATCCATTAGATCGAAACCCAAACTTGCAGCTCTCATGAAGGGAAGTATCAGCTCACTGAAGGGGAAAGAAATGGGTTTATACGGCTTCACTTTTGTTGATATGACTGGCAGAGAGATTAGAGATAACAACCACTTTGTTGTAAGCAATTCCCTTGAATAAAGCTTTTGTGCATGGAAGTGTTATAAAGTGCTGAGAATTTAGACCCATGTAGAAAATGAGAGCAGAATCTCTTCAACAATATTAAAATGCTCTGAAAATAATGTGAGAGGAGGAGAAGGAAATGTGCACGAGCTGTGTTAGTTCAGTGCTCATCACAGCTTAACTCCAGAATTTAAGTGATTGTTAAATCACAGAATTCTGCAAAGATTTGGGTTGGAAAGGACCTTAAATCCCACCCAGTGCCACCTCTGCCATGAGCAGGGACACCTCCCACCATCTCAGGGTGCTCTAAGCCCTGTCCGGCCTGGCCTTGAACACTGCTGTTATCATAAGAAATCTCCTTTATTACTGGCTGGCACCTGTTTACCTCCACCAAATAAATATTGAAAACTGCCCTTTTGAGAAGTACATTGGGTTTGAGCATGAGGTGTGTTTTTTAGTAGTGATAACAAAAAATAAATTCATTTATTATGGTGTTCCCATCCTCTTGCACTTCTCATTGTATCCTCCTCGTCCCCACTAATGCAGAATGTTCACCTGGGTGATATTTGCTGCTTCTTTTATGGGCTTGTACTCAAAACTTCCATCTCAAATACTTTTAAAAGCTTCTTAAAAGCGCTTGGTTCTGCCTTATCCATCCATCTCGCTTAGCAACAGCCAACATACATTATATGGCAAATCCCATTCCAGAGGAGAAAAGAGGGAAGATGTTGTGAGTGCTGGAGGTGTAATAAAGACTTCTCCCACAAAGAATAAACAACTCGATGAGCAGCAATAAACTTAATTTGCACATTAGCTATGCTTTCCCAAGTTCTGACATTTCAGTTGAAAATAATGCTGAAGCAATGAGGCCTATAATTGAACAGCCCAAACTTCTCCAGAGGGGAAACAAAACCAAATGTTCCCTGCAAACAAGATCATTTTTATACCATGTTGTTACTCGGTGTTTTAATAAACTTCATAAATGCCAAAGAAAATAATTTTTTTTCTCATGTTTTAGTGGGATTTTCCCATATTGCTGCCATGTATGGGACATGTGAGAGGGGACAGAAGCTTAATGAAGTCAGAGCTGCTGAAACCCTGAAGTTCTTGGTGTTTTCATTGCTGGCTGTGCTGCAGCACTGTCTCAGGCCACACTCTGAGCTGTATCAGTGCTAATTGCTCTGTCAGAAGGTGAATATTAAAAAGATTTTTGCCAGATGCAAAGTTAGGGAGGAGGCCATCCTTCAGGCTACAGCAACCATTCTGATAGTACTGAAAACAAGGATATTAAGGAAAAAAGTTACAAATTCAAATCAGAGAATCCTAGAACGGGTTGGGTTGGAAGGGACTTTAAAACTCATCTCGCTCCACAAAAGAAGGAAACCCTGAAGTACCTTTCACAATCAGGTTCCCTGAGTTTCTGGCAGCTCCAAACTGGTTGGTGGCTACACAAGTGTAAATCCCAGCGTCTGCCTTGGAGATGTTGTAGATCCTGAGGCTGCCATCCTCCAGGAACACCACCCTGGGGAAAAACAAACAAAATGGAATCATGGAATCCCAGAATGGTTTGGGTTGGATGGGATCTTAAAGCTTATCCCATCCCCTGCTGTGGGCAGGGACACCTTCCAGCATCCCAGGTGGCTCCAAGCCCCATTCTACCTGGCCTTGGACATCTCCAAGGATGGGGAATCCACAACTTTCCTGGGCAACAGTAGAAAAACAGAAATTGAAGAGTCTTCTGGCAGAGGCACAGTAACAGAAGTGCAGTGCTGCTTTTGATATTTAAACATTTCCATTGTGATTTTTCTCTTCTCCAGCAAGCTGAACACGTGTTAACCAATTTTCACCTCTGCTGCTTATTAATTTCTATATTAGAAATGTTTTATTGGCAAACTGGGGCTGGTCATTCACTTTTCCAGGTGACTTTCTTACAACAAAATCTGGAGTCTCAAGAAAAAGTCGAAAGACTCAACTTGCTACTTACTTATGTTCTATTTTACCTTGTTCTGCTTTTTTTACAGATCCCAGTGCTCCTAAGCCAAGATAAGGTTGTGTGTGAGCCCAGCTGCCCATGGAATTGTGTCAGGATTATTAAAAGATATTATCAGACTGGCTGAGATGCTCAAATGCCACCTCACCAGCCAAGGAGCCAAATCAAATCCATCACTGTCTCACGGGGCCCTCGAACCACCTTGGAGTCACTGAGTTGTTTTATATCAGTTTGCAGAGTATTGGGAAAATTGCATTTAGTGGTAAATTCGGGACCACTCTTATGGACAGATTTCATTTTTAAGCTTGTTCTTATATTTTTTTTCGTGCTAATGAGATGCTTTGGGATGTAAGTCAGGACAAGAATTGGATATGATTTCCTTGGATCAGCTGTCACTGTGTGCCTGGCACCCTTCTGCTGTCACATACAAGGGCAGGACTTCAGGATCTGGGGGTTTTTCTTCAGAATCACACAGAACACACATCTAAAAGTAGAGGGTTTTAATATCAAAGCTGAATTAGCAATGAACTTTAGGTCAGAAAATATTAGTCTGTAATATTTTGGAGTGTTTTTTCCCAGTTCTTCAACATCCACCTGCTGCACCTGGTAAACGTGGAACTTCTTGAACAATTTTTTTTCTGAGTTTAAAGGAAATTTAGGACATGAAGGTCCTGGAATTTCCATAGAAATGGAGTCAGGGTCTCTATGTGCATCTCCTCTTGACACTAAGCTCAGTCCGTAACAGGCATCAGAGGATCTGCACCCAAATGCCACATTTCCTTACATTCAAAAAAATCCACTGTAAGCCACAACTCCACAGGAAACCAGGCTCCACTCACTCACAGCAGCACTGTATCATTTTTTATATCCCTCATTTAATTGATGTTTAACTCGAATACAAGGCTCCTTTCATAAAATAGAAAATATCTAATTCATGCATCACAGCTTGAGTATTTAATATTTATTACTAACAACATAAGATTGGGTGATGTACTGAATTATTAAAGGAAATGAACAGTCACAAGAGCAGAAGCTGGAGCTGGCAGGAGCATGAGAACCATTAAACACACAAAAAAAACATCACAGTGTGTTTCTGTTTCCCATTCTGGCATTCATACATTTGTAGCTGCAAGTGGAACACACATCAGACCTTGTCCTGCTTCTGTTACACCCTTCCAGCCTCTCAGCTGAAAAGCAGAAGCACTAAACTTGCATTTCTGGTGATCTTCTCGCTCACAACCCCCCAATCTCATGTCTCCCACACTCATCTGACCTTTCCCTGCACAAAGATCTGCTCCTGAGTAGGGCAAGGTGGGTTTAGGACCGGCAGAAGAACACGTGTTCCTGTGGTGCTGGGCATGCAGTCACTGGGGTGTGCTGCTGAGAGGGGAAGGGATTTAGGCTTGAATGAAAAATCTTTGTTTCCTTGGCAATAATCACCAGGTACTGCAGCACCTCCTGGTTTGCCACTGGTGGTACAGTGAGGAAATAAGTTCAGGTTTAAAAATCCATCGTATTGAACTGGAGCAGAGCAGAATAGGAAGCACCAAAGTCCCCTCCTCAATACAGTGATGCATCAGCTGATTGATATTTTTTGGATAAGGAAGGATGAATGAAGTTGTGCCAGGGTGGGGTTAGGTTGGATTTTAGGGAAAGGTTCTTCCCCCAGAGGGTGCTGGGCACTGCCCAGGCTCCTCAGGGAATGGGCACGGCCCCGAGGCTGCCAGAGCTCCAGGAGCGTTGGGACAGCGCTGCCAGGGATGCCCAGGGTGGGGCTGTTGGGGTGTCTGGGCAGGGGCAGGGGCTGGGCTGGATGATCCCTGTGGATCTGTTCCACCTCAGGATATTCCATGGTTCCGTGATCCCATGAACTGAGCTGCTGTCTCTCCTGTGGATCAACACAGGAGCCCCTGGGTCCTTCCTCTCCCTCTGTGTGGGGACACACCTATGACACTGTTTCAAAGGCAGCTTTGAAAATGAAGAAACATTTCCAAGTATTCCCCTTCTGCCTCTGCAATATTTTTTGCATTAACGATGCATTTCTTCACGTCAGCTTGCACCAACCACCAGAAGAACTGCTGGTGATAAAAGAGGGGATGCAGTCGAGTGCCTGGGTGACATATGGTGTTCATCAAACAGTATCCAAAGAGATTCCAGTGTGAATCAGCAAATGTTCAGAAATTGGGTACCTGAATAATAATTTATAACAAGCCACCTCAGTGTCTTTCTCTCCATCAAATATTGACGACCTGTTACTTTTACTGCAGTTGCACCTAAAAGCTCTTAGGTGGAAATCGAAATCCAGAAGTGGCATAAAGCAAAAAAAAAAAAAAAAAAAAAAAAAAAAAAAAAAAAATCTCCATTCCCACTCCGTTCCAAAAAGCTTCAATGTAGGTAAATACACAGGAATAAACAATCTGTTAAATACAGAATAGCAAAGGGGAGAAGCTTTGAAGCCCCTGTGGATTCTGTTTACAGCTTTTTCACTGAAACTTGGTCATGCCTCAGATTTTTCATCCCTGTATTCTTCATGATGAATTGAGACCTTGATAATTCCCATCTCTCTCATTTAGTCACTAAGAGGTGTTTGTACGCACTCAAGAGCTGACAGTGTCACGTTTGATCTGAGGAAATGCTTTTCTGAAACAATATTTCAATGGCTGGGCAGGCTGGGGATGGAATGGCTCTTTCAATGGATCAAAATGGAGCTTGGCAGAGAGAAAATCTGCTCAATAAAAGCTGCAGAGTTGTTTGAAACAGGTCACGCTACCTAACAACAATTAGAGTGAGCAGCAAATAAGATACTCAGGCACAACTTGTGTGAGAGCACAAAGGACTCCAGAGTAATTAGTTTAGTGGGGAAGGGAATGAAAGAAAATTTTTTTAAAAAGTGAGAAATTTCCAGGTGTCCTGAGGTGTCTGTCAGGAGAGGGCTGGGAAGACAGAGCACAGCAGAAAATCAAGACTATGCATTTCAAATGCCAGAAGAAAACCAGCAGTGCCCTGTGAGACACTGCCGCAGGTGCCAAGAGCAGCAAAGTTGCCCTAAACTCCCCCAGAGCAACGATTTTGTGCTGTGGGTGGGCTCAGAGGGGCTGCACTTCATCGTCTCCCATTTGTCTCTCAAATCAGGGAGCTGTGATGCAGAAGGCAATGGGAATATTGCCTTTAATGGGCTTTGGATCAAGCTCTGACAAGTGGTTTAGAAAGAAACTGTGAAAGGCACGTCTCACCTGCTGAAAGGCTTGCTGGAAACCATTCCTTTTCACAACATTTGAGGCTGTGTGAAGGCTATAGATAATAATTCTCAACAGCTGCCGCACCAGACAAGGTAATTCCCAGTGCTGAGACGAGACAGAAAAGTTTAACTTGTCCGACATCATGCAGAGAGAATATTTTGTCTGCCAGGAAAACTGGACTTCTCTCAATAAGTAAATAAGTGCCTGTCAAAGGACCAAAAGCATGAGATCTGAAGCAGATCTGATAACTGCATGGCTGTGAAAGCAGGAGAAGGAAGAACTCAGGACCCAGTTGTTCATAAAGCCCTGAGGCAGCAAGGGATTGCTTAAGCACGGGCCTAACTCTAGACTGGCATCTCTGACTTACAGAATGCTTAAATCCTGATCAGAGTCCTGCTGCCTCCTGTGCTCCTGCCTGGTGCTGCCTCTGGGTGAACAGCTCAATTAACCCAAGCTGCTGTGAGGAAAAGAAGAGATGAAAGTCCAGTTCATGCAAAGTTCCTGCACACCAGGGCAAATTGGGAATACACGGAAATATCAATCTATATAGAATTGTGGAACGGTTTGGGTTGGAAGGGACCTCAAAGCCCATCCAGTCCATTGGGCAGGGACACATTCCATGATCCCAGGCTGCTCCAAGCCCCGTCCAGCCTGGTCTTGGACACTTCCAGGGATCCAGGGGCAGCCCCAGCTTCTCTGGGCACCCTGTGGCAGAGTTTTATCACCCACACTGTGGAATATTTCTTCCTGCTTTCTTCCTAACCTGACCCTCTTTTACTTTAAGCCCATCAGATACAAATATTGGAATTCTCCTCTGAGTGACTCCATCAGGAGAGGAGATGAGCACCATGTGCAGGAAGAGAAAACAAACAGCCTCCCCAGGTTCTGCTGGAGTCAGAGCTCTGTGTGATGTTCAAAAAGAAGAGTTTGCAAAGTTTGTGCAGAAGCCACGAGGCTATGGGGAAGAAGTGAGAGCTCATTAAAATTGTCACACATACTTTTTAAGTAAAGAACTTGAGAAATCAAGCAGGGATTTTACAGCTTTTAATTAACCAGGCGAAACAAACCATCTCCGAATGTGTTGTCTCGTGTGAACAAAAGATTGTTGATGGCTATTTGCTTTGAACTTAAGAGCATGAAAGAATAATATGTATTTAACAAGGCTGATAGAAGAGATAAAATCTGAGAAAAGAAAGAGGTGTCAAGTCATTAGATTTAAAAGTGCAGCAGGGGTAGCTTTGTGCACTGCTGCATCGTTCAGCCAATCTGTTTTCGGGAGAGGGGGGATGTTAATTCATGGATATGAAATGCATCCAGCATTCAATACAGCAAAGGTCTTTGAAATCCCCATCAAAATCTTGAGCTGGATCGGTGTAAAACCAGGGTGAATTCTGCAGGTTTCAGCACTGCCAGAAGGGCATCTCTCCTTTCATGGACCTAATTCCTTTCCAAATAGAGTAACCCTGATACTGTGTAAAGATTCCCTCTTCTTGTCTCCTGCCTTCCTCTAGCACCTGACACCTCCCAGCGTTATTGCAGCCTCATCCTGGCACTGTGCTGATAAAAAGGGAGGAATCTGGATCTGATGGAATCAGAGGCAAAGTAATTTTTATTATCTGAGAAATCCTATTTGAAACCGTGTCTGCTCAGCCTCCCTTTGCTGCTCAGGAGCAAACCCCCTCTTTATTTCCAGGCTGTGCAAAGACATATTGTTTATAAATTTCTCCAGACACGCTGCCAGACACTGAGACAATATCTGACTCCTCTAATTTTACAATGATTGAGGAGCAGTGGAGGCTGCACTAAAAACTACAGAGGGAAGAGAATGAGGGGCAGAAAGACAAGCACAGCTCCCAAGTGACTTGGAATTAGCAGAGATTTATGCAGATGGAAATGTGAGTAAAGTTTGACTGAGTGAATGACTTGTCCCTGCTGCTGACAGCCCTGGTATTTTTGAAAAGGTCCCACTGAATCCCATCTGAGATCTGACTGTCTGTATCATATGTTAATGATCTTTGTACCTGTTTATTCTATTCTGAGCATAATTTGTATGCTAATGGTGTTGCCATTTAATAAACTGTGCTTAAAAGATTTTCCTTATCTGCATGCTGATATAAATGAGCTTCAGGGTTGACTGACAATTAACTGGAAATCAAATAAATGCTTTGGATCAAAACAAAATTGCACAATCTGGGTGAACATTCTTATTAAAATATTGTAGAAAAAAGTCTTATCAGAAATTATAGAATGTGACGCTAGAAATGTTCCTTCCTATTTCTTAAAATTCCCCCCTATCTTCCTAAAAATAGAATTACTTCTGCATCAAATCCCTGCAACTGGGACCACAAATATTTATTTATGTAAATATAAACAGACATCTGAACTGATCTAGGCTCCGTCATACAGATTCCAGAGAAAACACAGGATTTTCAGGAGCTGCTACTGCCTTTAACATAAAATAGCCAAAACTGGTTTGCCCTGTCTGTAACACACTCAAGGATTAAATGTGAGGCAGATGTTCCCCTGTGATGGCCAAAGAAAAAAGTGACAAAAACATCCTGTGGCCAAATCTCTTGTAGTGACTCATCCCAGAACTCGCAGCCAGGGAATACTGGGCAACAGCACCTCTGTGTGCATGGGAAAGAAAACCAGAAAAGGAACTGAATTGCCAAATAAAACAGCTGCCAATTTCTCTATTTGCCAAGTTCTGCTGGTTTTATGAAATCTTTGTAACTCTGCTACATCAGACAAAAGCTCTTCCAGCGCAGGGTGGGATGTCCACACTGTCACTATTCTAATCCCACCATTAATCATCATTTTCGCGATCCAGACACTACCAGGGGTTCTGACTCAGCCCTTCACACAACCAAATTCACTCCAGATGTAAAACTAAGCCCTTAATACGGGATTTAAGTGGAATTTCAACAGTACAGAAGGCCCTGAATTACCCTCTGTGTGGGAGTTTCATTCACTTGCAGGAAGCTGCTTCCCTCTCTACTTGTCAAAACACATTCCAGGAGCTCAAGAACAATAAAACCTGCTGGTAACCTTAAAGAATTCTGTCCAGACAACAAGCACCTGACACCAGCATGGCCCTGGCTGGATTTCAGAAACCCTGGAACTCACTCCCAAAATAGAATCAGAGAATCCCGGGATGGTTTGGGGTGGAAGGGACCTTAAAGCCCATCCAGTGCCACCCCTGCCATGGGCAGGGACACCTCCCACTGTCCCAGGCTGCTCCAAACCCCAAACCAGCCGCGTCTCATCACCTCTAATTTCTTGTGCCTGTTGGTTGGACTCCCTGTGGGCCTGCAGGAAACCTGGGACAATCCTCCCTGGGCTGGTGAATTTATGCCCAGTTTGAGTGACAGTGATGGGCACTTGTGGTTCACTGAAGCCTCAGCCCCATATCCTTGCTCAAAATACCACAGAGCACAGGAAGGTTCTGTCTTTTTGATGTGTGAGGCACGTTCTGCCACTCATGTGTGTCTCTTCAGCTTTTCCTTTCCTTTTCCAGATTTCCCTTTCACTGAAAATCCATGGAAAGGGAGCGATGAAAGAGCAGCACTCCTTTGTACCAAAACCCCGTGGATAAACCAGAGCTGTTTGTGGCCTCTTCACAGATCTTTCATGTTGGCCAAGCTTCAGCCACTTTTTCAAGGTGCTGTTTCTGTGCTCTCACTCACATGACCCTTCCCACTCCAAATGATCCCAGAAATCCCTCCCTGGAAGACTCTTTCTCCATCACACCTAGAAACTGCCTGGCCACAGTCGCTGTGCCCATCATGTGTGTCCTGTGCAGGGCCAGCAGTTGGACCTTGATGCTCTTCATGGATCCCTTCCAACCTGAGATATTCTGTGATTCTTTGTAAATCAAGATCTCATTTTATAGCAGCTCCTGAACACACCCTGCTCTGTTCCCTCTCATGCTACACCTTCTTTGAGAACTCTGGGGGTCAGAATCTTTGATTTTGTGCCTGTGCAGAAAATTTGGTGCATGTTTCCCATATCTGGGGCATGATTTCCAAATTTGGTGCATGTTTCCGAAATTTGGTGCATGTTTCCCAAATTTGGTTCATGTTTCCCAAATTTGGTTCATGTTTCCCAAATTTGGTGCATGTTTCCCAAATTTGGTGCAAGTTTCCCAAATTTGGGGCATGTTTTCCAAATCTGGGGCATGTTTTCCACCCACGCTGGCATTTTTGATGCTGCAGCAATCCCCCCAGCAGTAATGATGTGCATGGCAGCACAGCTTGGACTGGAAGAGAAGCACAGAAGGTTGCATTCTCTCATTACTATTTTTTTTCTGCAAACTCCTAATTAGGAAGCTTGATTCCCAGCCTGCTCAGTGGAAAAAATCCAATGAGATTAGCTGCCTTTGGATGGAGTCCTGAGCATCCACCAGAAAATGTGCATGGAGCAGAGACAGGACACGAGCTGGAAGGAGAAGAGGGCGCAGCACTGACCCTCGCTGGGGTTTGGATTATCGCGATTCCTCGGGACAGGGAGGAGTGACGGATTTCCTGGGACATCTCAGCATGCAGGACAGCCCCTTGGGAAGGCTCACCTTAACAAGGCTGCCACGGCTCGAGTGGGAACGATTCCAAATTGTATCATAGAGGTGTCCTGCAGAGGAGAGCTGCAATAAACCCAGCAGCACGAGGTTGCTGTTCTTTCCCTCTTTCACCTGAGAACATCTGCTTCATTTGCTTCCTCCAGGCTCGTTGTCTGCTGGGCCAAACACTGGCACTGAGCACTCAGCACTACAGGATGAAATTAGGTTTATTGACTTGTTCCGTTGTGAAACTCTCCAAGGAAAGAGAAAAGAAGGGAAAAGCCCTTTTTTCCTGTCTTCCCCTGCGCCAGTATCCTCTGTCTGCTGCCTGGGTCAGCTAGCAGTGGGGGTCCCCTCCTGCCTCCTCGTTATTCTGCAGTGCCTTGGCTTCAAACAGAAAAGAACAGGCAGAGAAGGAAGGGGAAAACCAAGGGAAATAAGATAAAGGAGGAAAAATAAAATATTGCCTTTTTCTTCCCATCATCTCTGCTTGTTCTTCCTTCTCCTTATCTCCTTCCTCATCTTTCAGTCAGGTTTTCCATTCCCCTGCCTTCACCCTCAGCATGGGGAGCAAGAACAAAATAACCAGAAAGATGGAGAAGAAGGGAAGACTGAAGGTACTTCAGGAGAGTTTGGGGTGTTTTCTGATAAGCCTTTGTTGTAGGACTTCTCTTCTGCCAGTATCACCAGTTCTGGTGATTGGTGTGAGTGCTGCCATGTGTGATGTTCCTCCCAGACCCAGTGGCATTGTTCAGGAGGCAGCACTGGAAAAATCAACCCCAAAACCAGACAAACTTCCCTGCTGAATGCGAATAAATCCTCAGTAAATACATTGGAGCTGCCTCTCCCAGTCCTCTGCAACACCCTTCTCTTTCCTGTTCCCCCTGAAAGCAGGACCACTGTGGTGCCAGCAGTGGATATTTTTAGCTAGAAAATACTTTCTGCAGCTCTCAGCACTCCCTCAGGAATGGTGTGATGGTGGGGTTTGTCTGGTTAGCACCAAATGTGACACTGGAGCTTCAGAGATAAAAAACACTTCTGAACAGCAAGCCCAGGTTTTGTAGGAGTTTTCACATCTTAATGAGTGACTTCAGACCAAGCAGACCTGCTGGAAGGCAGGCAGGTAAACCTGTGCTTTTGATTCCTGTCAATCTGTTTGTATGCAAGGAGTGGAGCTGAAGTGATTAATCAAATTTAGCAGGTGTGGGATCAATCCCATTGGCTCTCCAGGCAAAAGTGGGATTTCATCAACAGATAAGCTTAATTTGTATTCATGTTGACTTTCAGCAGTGGTGTCTGAGATAGCTGGAATTGCTCTGATTGCTGATGCCCACATTTCAAGTGCTCTATTTAAATACTAAAATAGGAAATGAACTTCTTTACAAGCACACAGACACTGATAAGATAGAAGGGTTAAGGCATCTCATCAAAGCTATGCAAAGCTCCTTGTGGTAGAAAAGCAAGGAGGATAAAACCAGAGATACACTTAATCCAGGCTTCAAAAACCAGCCTTAAAAAATAAAATAATAGTAAAATTAATATCCCAGTGCTATTCACCCAACTGCAGTGCTGTAGAAAGCTGGGAACTGAAAAGTAAGTGCTGGAATGTCATAAGAAAAATGGATTTTATGTGCAACTTGGTACCTGCAAGCGAATATCTGGGGTATTTTATGTGCAAGCAGTGGGTGAGGAAAGCAGGATGGTTTGTGGCACTGAGCAGCCTGACAAGCAAAGTTCCTCTTTGCCTGTGCTACTCATCTGCTTTGACTTCAAGGCAGCTGAGGGTTTTTTCAAACACTGTGGATGGGTTTCATTCTCCCAGCTTTGCTTGTCTAAGTTTGGTGTCTCATTTGAGAGGGAGGCACCTGCCAAGTAAAAGTAAATAACTCCTTTAGGCTGCATATTGACTTCAGCTAAAGAATAGTCAAGTGCCATCAATCTCCTCCTTTGTTAGCAGACTTGTGCAAATTTTGGAATTTTCTATCCATTTGGCCTTGATTCCTCCCCAAGCAGATTTTTTAATTTATTTTTAAGGATAATGGATATTCTGAAGCTAAACCAACAGCGCTGACATTCTGGTAATTGAAATGTTTCCCTGAAGTTTGCTGAACTGTCCTGACACATTTCTGCTCAAATTGGTCGGAGCTGAAATGCTGTTTCACAGATGATACATTTTGTGTGTTGTATTTGATCAGGGGATTGAGGACTTCTTCTATTTACCAAATAATCACAGGATGAGCTGAGCTGGGAGGGACCCACAGGGATGATCCAGTCCCACCCCTGGCCCTGCACAGACACCCCAACAACCCCACCCTGGGCATCCCTGGCAGCGCTGTCCCAACGCTCCTGGAGCTCTGGCAGCCTCGGGGCCGGGACCATTCCCTGAGGAGCCTGGGCAGTGCCCAGCACCCTCTGGGGGAAGAACCTTTCCCTGATCTCCAACCTAAACCCCCCTGACACAGCTCCAGCCGTTCCCTGGGTGCTGTCCCTGGTCACAGAGAGCAGAGATCGGAGCTGCCCCTCAGGAGCAGCTGCAGACCTTTTAACTCCCTAACTCCCTCTTTGTGTAATTCCCTCCACAGATACGAAACAATCCTTTTCCCAAATAGCAAAAAAGTTTAAATGTGTTAAAATGCTCAAGGTTTTGAAATCTGGCTATGAGCAGTGGAGGAGCAGAAGGAAAGCACCAGCAGGGGGTGGCCCAGAGTGCCCAGAGAGTGGTGGGAGAACAGACCCTAAGGAAATCTGCTGGGTCCTGGCTGTTCACGCGGGAGCAGGAGAACCCCTTGAGTCTGAGGCTCCAAGGGGCAGCTCCAAGAACTCAGCAATTCCCAGATAATTCCCCCACCCAGCCACAACCCCTGCTCCGTTCTCTTTCCACAGTGTTGATGAAATACAGCTTTCCATGTCGTCGTTTCCCCACGTTTCCTCTGAATAACAACTTGAGTGTAAAACACCAAAACCAAGAGTGCCACGGCACACAGAATTCCCCAGCTTTATTTGTGACAGAAGATCCATTCCCATCCTTCACAGAACTGGGACTGAACCATGTCCTACAAGCAAGTCGTGGAGCCAGCAGGTATTGAGCATATTTTATGATCCCTAAATGTACTTCTTGCCTGGGCCCCAAAAAACAATTTAAATTATGAATATTTGCTTATTACTGATTATTAATGCATGGAAAGTGCTGTATATGACTAATGCATTCTTCCAGCCTACCTCATTTCTCAGTTTTCCCTCAGCTCTCCTCATTGAAATTCCGAGTGAAGTGAATCACATATGTTTATGCACATTCACTGCGGTGCTTGGGGATCCTCAGCCCAGGCTGGGGGAATAGCACCTCTCTCTGGCAAAGAAAACGAGGGCCAATTCCCATTTATTAAAATGCTTCCATCAAAAGGAATTTTTTATAAAATAAGTTTTCCACGAGGGTCCCGAGTCTGAATTCGCTGAAGGTACGAAGACAGACGTTTGTGACGAGATCAGTGTCTAGACTTGCAAATTTGTTTTATTTAATATATGAATTGTTCCTTTCTTCTCCTTTGTTTCCTCGGTGGATACGACGGGATAGAAGGGAGAAGTGAGATGAAAAAACTCCTGTTGCATGCACTGATGATGTGACGCCCATGAAAACAGCTGAAATCTGTGTCAGACTCCACAGGGAGGGAGTTTGGAGCATAAAGCTCGGGTTTTGTTGTGTTTCATTCCTACACTGAGCTAAAACCCACAGCACATGCCAGGGAAAGTCCTTTATTCCACAAAAACCAAACTGTTGTCCTTTGGAGAAGTGGCATTGCTCCCAAAACCCCATTTCTCCAGACTTTGACCCAAAGAAGGAGGTTAAGTGCCCAAGAGAGCACCTGAAGGTGAACTGGTGGCTATCAAGTGAGGAGGGAGCAGGAAAACCAGCCAGGATGAGCCAACCTTGAGATTTCCATTGGATTCCTGCAGCAGATGACCTCAAATTCCCTCTCTAAGGTGCCAGCAGCATGGCCCATGGATAAATCCCAGTACTCAGGGGCTGAGTCCTGTCAATAAGAGTGGAATGGAGTTATTTCCGAATATTTTGAGGGAAAACAATCAATGGAGAGGGCTGGGAACATAAACAGATCTGGAACTGGTATGTCCAGGATTACCTCACCATCTAATGTGAAAAAGTGATTATTTTGGCATTTTCTGCAGGACTTACATGTCTTCTTGTGCAATATGATTACAATAATGACTTACATGACTTCAAGTGCAATAAAGTATTTTACAGAAATGAGAGCAGCCAAGCTGCTGAAGAGCTGAGCTATGGTGGGTTTGAGCCACAGAAAGGATGGAGAAGACAAGTGGGTCTGGAGGAAACTCTGCCCTAAAAAGGGGACTGAGGGCTGAGGACATTCACTGCTGATCCCTGGCAAGAAAATTTCCCTTCAAAGAACTGTAAGATATTTTTCACATAGCAGGGACCCAAATACTGCAGCTTTGTAAACTTAAAAATGACCTCAAGAACTCAGGGAAATCTAATTAAAAATATTTAATTGTGCATTTGTTAATTTGGATAATCTATTAATTAGTGTTCCTATTTAGCACACATCTTTGTAGCCTTACAAACTGAATGTAATATAGAGCAGAGTTCTGTCTTATCAAGAGTTCAGATGATCAGGGAGAGTGGTTACCACATATTCAGCACAATCAGGAATGAACTATTATCAGGAGTGAAAGGAAAAAAAATGAAAAAGAAGGAATATTCTTCCCCTTTGGGTGGAATAGGTCTGGTTTCACTACTGCTTTAACAAGAGATTAAATTCATCTAAATAATTTAAAAGAAGCTGCGTGATCTGACTTATTTAGGAATGAGCCCATCACAGTTTGGCTGCCAGAACTGGAAGGGATTGGTATTTCCTTTTTCTAGCAACTATAACCCCACCAAATATTTAAAAAAAGGCCAGTGAAGGAGCCCATAAAGGTTATAATTGCAGCACGATAAAAAGGGAGCAGAAATAAGGGTTTGTCAGGGTTTAATCATATCAGTGGAGAAAGGCAGACCACGTTCCCTCTCTTTTTATGTGTGATTTCAGCACTTTAATTAGCCATGTACTTTACAGCCACACAAACCCTTCTTTCATTTTTGTTTTCTGTCAGAGACACCTCCCGACTAACACTGATTTATTTCCCCTCCTTTTGAAGCACAGCAGCAGCCAGTTTGTCATTTAATAATCAAACAGCCTCCTAAACTCCCCTTTGCACCAGTGGCCACACTGGCACTGGCGTTGTGCA
>NW_024580670.1:2468459-2525624 GCF_017639235.1 Corvus kubaryi
CTGTAAATCCTGCTCCTGCTGTTTGCTCCTGCCCAGCAGCAGGAGCCTTCTGGGATGCTCAGGAATTATTGTTAGTAAATTAAAACAGCAGCACAAGTAAATACTGGACAGAGCATGTAAATATTTTTTTAATCAGTAAATCAGGTGGGGAATAGCAGAGTAGTGGAACCTCAAGATCCAGGCTTAGCTCAGCCTCTGGAATAGGCCACACAATCAAAATACAATCGGAAGACAAATAAAGATTTGATTAAACACTGGTTAGAGAAGTATTTTTCATAGTGAGTGGTAAAAATGGAAATAAAATTGCCACTACTAAAGGTGGGGAAAGTCGTTGGGAAGCTCTTTATGGCCATGGGATTGATTGCTCACCCAAATGTTTCTGTTCCATTGCCAGCACCTATGTAAAATTCTCAGATCTGCACCTTCTTTCATAAATACTCCCGTGATTTTTCTCTATCGTATATTCCTGCAGCATGGCATAGGGAAATAGTTATTTTATCAGAGTTTGGGATAATGTTTTAGAGAATTTTCTTCATTTGAAGTCTGATGTGACCCAGAGTAACCTCCTCGAGCAACTGGTCCTGTGTGCAAAATCTGGTGTTCAGTTGCCAGAGCTTTAAGAATTACTGATTATAGATTTCCAAGGCTGACAACAGAATGTGACAAAAGAGGGTTGCTGTTATACTCGTGAACTGAAAGAGATGCTGAGAAGGACTCCCAGACATTCCCAGCACTTCTTAAAGACACTGCTGCCCATTTCATCCATCTGTCTCCATTTGTGTATGGAAATATCCTCAGGGCTCTATGTTGCATATAATATCCATCATTTCTGCCAGTAAGACTCTTTGATAATATTTCACCATTTAATTGCCATTAGTGAGGAATCACAGGATTATGGCATAGCCTGAGCTGCAAGGGACCCACAGGAATCATGGAATCCAACCCCCTGGGCATTGTCCACCCCAACAATCCCATCCTGTGCCTGAGAGCATTGAAATATAGCAACGGAGATGGTTCCTGGCAGGTCAGAAATAAGGAATTAGTCCTCACCAAACCCCCCAGCACCCACACCAGTTGGTGTGGGCATGTCCCAGGTGCTGGGCCAGCAGCTAAATCCTGCCTAAACAGGAGCGACAGGGCGGGGAGGCTGATTGTGCCCGGGGTTATTGTACAACCTGTACAGCTGTAGAGCAATTATGCCTCAGCCTGGGGGCACATCCTGCTTCCCTGAGCCTCCAGGGCTGTGTCCTCGTGAAGCTGATTCCCTCCAGCTCCGTGGCTTGCCATGAATTAAGTGCTGATGAGCACAAACATATGGATCACACATTTACCCGCGTGGGCTCGCTCGGGCTCTGTGCTCATCCCGCTTTGCACCCCCAGAACTCCACGGCCGCTCTAAAGACAAAGAGGCCTCTGGCATCCAAGTTTTCCATCAATGAGCTGCCCAAAGCAAACCTGAGCCAGCTGTGTTTCAATGAGCTTTAAATGATACTAAAACAGAGAAATCACATGGCCCAGTCGCCGCTTGCTGCCCGTACCTTTTGTTCTGGCGCAGAACCTCCGAGCCCTTTCTCCAGGAAACAGCAGCTCTGGGAGAAGCGCTGGGTTTACACCCGATTGTAACTTCCCCTCCAACTTGAACAACAGACAGCTTCTTCACGGGATTTCTGGAAAAATCAGGGGCTGCAGCTAAAAGGAGAGAAGGAAGAAGAGACATTACTAAACTTGCCAAAGTCTTCTCTCGATGAATTTAATAATTGCTTGGGTTTTGAGATTTCTGCAAAAGTAAATCTAAATCTAACATTAAAAATGTATCTAAGTACCAAAAAATTCTAATTCTGTTTCCAAGGCTCTCTATCTAGAACTGTGTGCTCTGACAAACTTTCCTGAGGAAATCTGGAGACTGGGAGAACTGGTCTATCCGTGATGGAAGACAAGATTCGCGAACAGGATAAACTTCACACTCCTGATCCAGCCACATATATTCATCTGCAGAGAGTATTCTGTCACAAGCACAGTTCTACTCTGGCTTTCTTTTCATAAACCTACTCTGGTTTCTGAAAATAGGTTTATTTTTCCAGCAGTTTATGTGAAAATTCAATCTTGGAGAAGGAGAAAACACAAGACATTGAGTGCTCCTAAAGTCTGTGTTTTACTGGGTTCACTGATATTTGGCTCTTGAGCAAACTTTACATTTTGAAATCTAGAACAGAATACTTTTATAATATACGAGCAAATTCCATTCATGTCCATCTCTGGTTATCATTAATGAGATTCCTTTTTCCATGTTATTTATGTCCATATTTGCCATATGCTCTTTGTTTACAGCTCAAACTATTTCCCCTGCTTTCTGAAATCACTTTGAAAACCTGCAGAATAACTATTAATAACTCAAACAAAGCAAGAAACAGCATTCATTAAACTGGTGTATATGAGATAATGAAAAAAGGCCACACATGGATTAGATTCTTCCTACGAACAAGCCATGAAATGAAACTAAAAAAACCACATTTCCATGTGGGTGAAAAGCAAAGAAATATCAGGTTTGAACTGCCAGGTGGGATTTCATCTCTTCTTCTCTTAAATTCAATTTATTTTCAACGAGTGTCCTTTTTACTGGGTTCTTGCTCATTTTAGTGACATTTACTCACCGATCACCCTCAGCTCAGCATTGGCATAAATTGCGTCATATTTATTTTCTGCCACGCACTGATAGAGGCCAGAGTCTGACAGATTCAGCATGGGGATGAGGAGAGTCCCATTTTCTATTTGAATTCTTTCCTGATAAGAGGAAAACAAGGAAAACATTGGCAGAGCTGATGAGTGAACAAAGAAAAGGTTTTTTAGCATCACACTGGCACACCTGATCACAATTCAGAAGCAGAAATGTTATTTTCTTGGGAGCAATGAGGATGGATACATCAGAAATAGGATGTGCACCTCACTGTGTGGTGGTGGTGGTTGTATTTTCAGCCCTCTGAGCTCTTCCAGCTTTTCAGGAAATCCAGGCACATGTCGCAGTAGTGGCTCTGGGCAGGTTTGTCCAGGTTTTCCAGGTGTTTCCCTGCACTACTGAGCTGGGAATCTGTGGTTATCCTTCACCATGAAGGTGGCACAGAAGGAGCTACCTGTAGGGATGCTCCACACTGGGAGCCTGGGGCATCTTCCACCTGGATCCTGAGAAGCAGCACCTCATCCCTGGCTGGTGAAACATCATTCCATCATCCCATCAGATAAATGTGATCAGAAAAGCTCCACAGGAGACAGAGGTGCTCCAATAACAGGAACCTTTCGAACAGCATCGCAGCAAGAGTTGCAGAAAAATGAGCCACTGGAAAAGCTCCACTGAAAGCCAACACTTAAATTCCAATTGGAAAGCCCCAGGCAGCTGCTCAGACACAGGGAGAGCATTCTCCTCCAGGCTTGGATTTCTACACTCACCAACTTTCTTCAGCTATCCTGCTGAAGCAGGGGAAGCTGCACAGTGGGTATATTTGGACCAGAGCTTGGAATCTGGTGTATTGAAAGAAGTTTTACTTGCTCTGTTTCAGGAAACAGAAAAAAGCCTTTTTCATGCTGCAATCGTAACTTAAAGCTAAATATCTCGTGATTTTACAATTACTACTCTCTGGAGACAATAATAGCTGCACTGCAAAGTGTAGCACTGAGGAGGAGAAAAAAAAGCATTCCTCAAAGATGAGTTTGGAAGATACCCACAGGGAATATAAATCCCGTCACCAAGTGCAAGCCTGAACAGCAGATACCACTGGTAGGATGCTGCTGCTCATTCAGTCTGGCTCTCCTGCCTCTGGAGCAGGAATTGAAGAGTTTGGAGCACATTGTTAGGGGATGCACTCCAGCGTTTGATGAACAGCCGCAAGTGTCTCAAATGTATTTGTGAAGTGCTAAACATCTTAAACATCTGTCATAAAATCCCAGAAAGGTTTGGGTTGGAGGGATCTTAAAGTTCATCCCATCCCACCCCTGCCATGGTCAGGGACACCTTCCACTGTCCCAGGCTGCTCCAAGCCCTGTCCAGCCTGGCCTTGGACACTGCCAGGGATCCAGGGGCAGCCACAGCTGCTCTGGGCACCCTGTGCCAGGGCCTCCCAACCTTCACAGGGAACAATTCCTTTCCAGTATCCCATCTAGCTCTGCCCCTGTCAGTTTGAAGCCATTCCCCTTGTCCTGTCACTCCAGGGCCTTGTAAATAGTCTCTCTCCATCTTTCTTTCGAGCACAGGAAGGCCACAATGAGGTCACCCCAGAGCTTCTCCTCTCCAGGCTGAACAATCCCAGCTCTCCCAGCCTTTCCTCCCTCTCCATCCCTCTGCTCATCCTGGTGCCTCCTCTGGGCTCTCTCCAGCAGCTCCAGGTTCTCCCTGTGCTGGGCCCCAGGGCTGGGGCAGCTCTGCAGGTGGGCTCTCACCTGAGCACAGGGGTGCAGGGGCAGAATCCCCCCTTTCCTGCTGGGATCAGCCCAGAACATGGGTGGTTCTGAGGGCTGTCACCCACAGCTGGGACACGTTTTCCAACACCCCAGCTTTTCTTTGGAGGTCTCCCAATCACAATGACCCAGCCCAAGCTTGTTTAGCTTGGAAACGTAATGAGAGCACAGCCTGGGGCTGCATGGCTGGTGTGTGGCAAACTAATTAACAACATTACTTAGCCACTGATAATTTTTTTCGAGGCTTTCACTACATATATCTTTTGCATACTTAGTCTTACCTCCAGGCTGTTTGCTATCCTCTCAATGCATTCTATTTTTACAAACATCCTTTGAATACAAAACCCCTCTCTGAAGTGAGGCTCGTGTTCCATACTTGTCCCAAATTCCCCACCGTTCTCTGCCAGCTCTTTTGAGCTGTCCAGACAAAGGGAAGAATAAAGCACGCCGTGTACACGAGCAGGAATAATGCTGGGATGACCAGCCAGGTGGTCAGGCAGAGAGGTTTGACAAAGAGGAGACAATCAGAATCGGCCCCAGGGTGAAAAGCATCTGGATGTTATTCTTCCTGGGAGAATTTCGACACGCAGGGTGCTGCGACAAACTGAATATTTTATTACATCTCCCTTGTACTTTCCCCTCCGAAGTGTCCATTCTGTCCATTGAGCAATAGCATCCAGCATTTTGTTGCCTGAAGAACTGCAGTTACAGCACACTGTAAGTGCTGTGAAAATGCTGGTTGAAAATGTGTCTGTCGAGCATTTCATTCCTCTTTATTGAAACGGTGCAAGTGGAGAGTGACAGACTTTAAATATTGCTGCCTTCAGAGTAAGAGAAACAAGATAATCTTGCTCAGAAAGAGGTGACAATGAGTGCAATGAGCAGGTTCAGAAAAACTGCAATCCAGATAAATTCTGGCTGTTTTGTCCAGATGCAGGTTGGGTCTGTTTAGGACTGATCCAGCAGAAAATTATAGGGAAGATTGGACCCCACTCCAACTTCTTTAAATAAATACAACTAAATCAAATAAATGCTGGTTCTGCAGCCCAGCAGGTGCTAATTTAGCCCATATGTTTTGGAAATTCTCCTGTATGTGCTCTTGCTAGACAGGAATGAATCACAGTATTATTTTTTTCCATCCAAGTGCAAATGCCTTGAGGATGAACCATCGTGTGCCCCAGAGAGGCTGGATGGAGGCTTGATTAAAAAATAATGGAAAAACTTGGCCTCAGCAGAATGCAAAGAGTCTCTTGTCATGCCTTCTCCATGAGGGTGCCAACAACTGGAGGCTGGAGGATGGATGTGCCAGAGCTTGGCAACCACAGGAATGCAGGGATTGTGCCTGGAAGCTGGGTTCTCAAAGACCTGGCTGGTGAAGGCTCTGCTCGTGGTTCTCAAGCGTTTAAGCTCCAAACTTCCCCTCTCCTCCCGCACTCCTACTTCCTTTTCCACTTGGTCATTCAAGTGACATTTTGCACTTATCCTTCTTTTCCTTATACCTTTCCATGGCTTTCCTCGGTCTATTCTCCGTCTGCAAAGCACAGAAATCATCCAGCTCAAAATCAGCTGATTTTCAGAGCTGACTGATTAATTAAGGTAAAAGATTAACTCAGCAGGAGAGCAGCCACTCTGCACGAGACCAAAGGCCCACCCAGCTACTGATTAAGAACAGAAACAGAAGAAAAGTGCAATTCAACGCTGATCATTTTGCAATTCCAGCTCTGGAATCCTCTTCCAGTCCTTTGGCATCCTACCAGTTCCCCAAACTGCAGATTATATCTACAAATGCTTTTGGTGTTTCTTTCACCAAATAGAACTCATATTTTTAAGCCCTTCTATACCTACAGCCATGTCTTGAAGCAATTAAATATTTCACATGAAGAAATCGGTGTTTCTCTCTCTCTAAACTGCAATTTCATACATTTCCAGTAAAGACAAAGGCCAAAAACTGAGGCTCTGTGTTGCAAAGAGTTTGCGGTATTATGTTTATTTTGATATATGAATCTTTACCTATTTTTTCTTGAAACTAATGTACTGTGAATTGAATTTTATGACTAAATCATGAAAAAAAAATATGAGTGAATAATCAAAGAAGACAACAGGAATCTTACCTCTGACACGAGGGGCTGGCCATTTTTTAACCAGCTGTAGGAAGGGCTTGGTTTTCCTCTTGCCTTACATTCCCAAAATAAACTGTCATAGAGAGACAGAAAGGCATTTTGGATTTTTTTATCCCATTCAGGGGGTGCTGAAAAGAATATGCAAAGCATTTTAAGCAAGAGAAAAGTGATTTTGCTTGAGGTATGCTGCCATTAATTAATGAACTGAGCAGGGCTAATTAATATCTGTTCAACACATTTTTATTATGCTGCAAGTGAATTCTGTACAACAATTTCCTGGCATTAAGCTTCAGGACAAGCTTGGGAAAATAACAGAAATCAAGTGGTTAGTGGGTAGGCAGTTTGGTTAAGATTTTATCCATTTTTATGGCCAAAATGTGCAGGAACAGTGATTTTAGGTGCCTGAAATTCAGGATATGCTTGATAAGCACCAGGACCCCTAATTTCTGCAAAGCCTTCCTCTAAAGAAATTCACTGAGGTGTAAAAGCAGAACTTGCAGGAATCACACAGGAGCTCTGTAGACAACTGAGACTCAAGGACTGAGCTGAGCAGGGATTCTCCTGGGGAAGGCTGACATTGAGAACAGTTGTCAGGACGGAGGTGAAGGTGAGACCTGGGGAGAATAAATAACACCTCATTCCATGGGCAGGGACACCTCCCACTGTCCCAGGCTGCTCCAAGCCCCAGTGTCCAGCCTGGCCTTGGGCACTGCCAGGGATCCAGGGGCAGCCACAGCTGCTCTGGGAACTCCATTCCAGGGCCTCCCCACCCTCACAGGGAAGAATTCCTTCCCAATATCCCATCCATCCCTGCCCTGTGGCAGTAGGAAGCCATTCCCTCTGTCCTGTCCCTCCATGCCTTATCCAAAGTCCTTACCCTCCAGTTCCCCTGGAGCCCCTTTAGGTGCTCTAAGATCCTATAAGGACGGAGTTCACCCTGCTTAAAAATGCTTCTAATTACATGTAATTTTTACTGCTCTCAGAGCCTGAAGCATGGGCTGGAGGGATCACACGCAAAGCAGTGTCCAGGAAAGAGTCCCTGCTTCTTGGAGACAACCTTCCTCCAGAGAAAAACCCCCAGAGAACAGAAAAGGAGCAAGAGGAAATCAATTACAGAGATAATTTACCAGCACACTACTAATATGGCAAAAAAACCTCCTGCCAAGGCTTCATGAGCGCTGTTTATACGTTTCACTATGAGCTGCTATTAATTAATGTACAAAGCACAGTTAATAAGCACATTGTTTTAGATTGAATTAACTGATCATAATTTTATAATTGCCTGTGCTGTTATCAATCACGTCCAGGTAATCTACTGAACTTAATTTTAATGCAACTGCTTGATTGACGTGGTGAAAAAAATTAGTGTGCAATGAGAGCAACAACTACCCCCTGAAAGCAAGGAAATAATGAAATATTTAAACTAGCAGCAGACTGTTCTTTTCCTGGCATATATCTTGATATTAGCCATGGCTGCAGGAGCCTGGTGGCTTATCAGCAAAGCCTGCATCTCTTCATTAGAAGAGATTTACTTAAATAAAAAAAAAGGAAAATACTTGCCAGAGTCTTCTCAACAGATGTTAACTGGAGGCTCAGTCTCGCTTGCTGTGATTTTTTTCCCCTCACTGTTATGTTTCCTTTTTTTCTTTTTGGCTTTCTCCTTTGAAAGATTTATGAGCTAGAGAAAAGATCTCTCCTCTTATTCCTGTCAAAATATGTTGCTTTCCCTGGGTGTTAACAATTGGACTACAGAGATGTAATTCACCCTGGCTATGAGGGACCATCCTCTGTGACCGGGACTGCAGGAAATTAATGTACATGGGAAGGGACAAGGAAAGGGAGAAGAGCTTCCCAGATTATTCTCCACTTTTAGCCAGGCTGGAAGGAGAGGGAGGAATGGATGAGTTCCCCCTGCTTTGTCCTCATCTGTTTGTGGGACAACAGAGCTCAGCTCAAAGAGGAGGTGAAATCACCTTCACTGCCATGAACTGAATCCTTCCCTGCTCTGCATCTGCTGCTGCACCCTGACTCCCTCGCTGCCTTTAATATTTCACAGAAATGTACTCCCTCTCTGCCTTGTATTAACCTTTCCAACTTCCCACATTTCCTATCCGAGCTTTGACGCAAAATATCTTCATTTGCTGAGGCTGTAATTCACTGAAGGTCACTGAGAGCCCCCAATCAGTTCTTAATCAGCTTAACCTGACCTGCACTTTCTACCTCCAGCAAGGGGCTAAGAGACTTCATCAGCAAAACACAACGGAACACCATCCTGTTCCACACTACAAATCAAAATTCAATTAATCTGCTTACCATAGACAAATAATTGACCTCTTGCAATGTTTATTCCTCGAGTGTTTCCTGCGATGCACTCGTAGGAGCCTTCGTCTTCCTGCTGAACGTTGGGGATTTCAAGAACTCCTCTGGCCCTGCTGTGTTGGATTTTCTTTGCCAAGGAGTTTCCATCAGACCTCTTCCAGCTAATACTTGGGACAGGACTAAAAAATTGTATTTATTAGAGAAAAAGAGAGAGCATTGGTTACAGCAGCGGAAAAAGAATGTAAAATCCTTTTTTGAGAGTAGCAATTTTTTAAAAAGAAATAATTTCTAAGCATGACATACAGAGGTTCATATAAGACTGAGATTTTATAACATGTCCAATTTATTCAGGGGCACAGGTCCAAAGTGGGATGAAATCCTCAGTCAATTCTATGATTTTTCCTTAGGCCAATTTGTATTTTCCCCTTAGTAACTCTTACTTGGGGCTCAAACCTGCTTTTAAACCCTGTGACACTGAAGGAACAACTTTGCAAGTCCAAAGAAACACCACAGAAGTCCTGAATTATTGACTGATTCTTCCAGTAAACAAATTCCCTCTAGCACTAAAGGTATTTTCACATGCCAAAATAGGAAATACTGGCCAAGATTTCAAAAGATCTAAAAATACCAATAAATCTAAATATAAAAACCGGGAGCCAAGGTAGAGGAGAAACTGAGAATTGAGTGAGGAAAGAACAAAATATTGAGGCTGGAAGGAGATAGGGACAAAAAGGAATATTTCTTTTTTCATGTTTCTGAAGTTTTCTATAATTTTCATTTATATTTGGATTAATGTATCCCATACAACAAAAAATAGTGAAGTGTGAAGGCAGCTATAAATACATCTTGGATTTCTGGTAATATCACAAACCATAGGATCCTCACTTTCATGATCTATTATGTCACCAAAACACTTTGAAATATTAATAGTCTTGGATTTCACAGTTGTTTGCTCTATCTGCAAACTGAACTAAGTTGCTTTTTCTAACAAATTCAGGTTTGAGCTTTTTACAGAGGCTTTGGCTAAATGCTGACTTCTTTTCCATTGGAAGCACCATCAACAGCAATTGAAAACACAACTTTCACGGAAATTAAAAGTCCTTGTTTCCAGTCTCCAAGGTCTCTGCCTGCAGTGCTGACTTACAAAGGATTTATTCCTTTTTAGCACAGACTGTAACTGCTCACACCTTAAATTATTTAAGTTTGAGTCCTTGTTGATTGAACAATGAAATCAAGTCACAAATACAGTTTGGATTAATTTCTTAATAATTCAGGAAGTTTGGGCCTGATTTCTGCATTTTGAGTCTGTGTAATGCGCTACAATTTTCCTCTAAGCAAGAAGAACCAGGATTTGGGAAAATGTGAGTTCTCTGAACAATTTCCTACAAACAGGAGTGCCTGGGATGTGTCAGATATTGGAAACCAGTGAAAGAGCTGCAAAGAACAACAGAGATTTTATTCTGCTTTTCCCCATTTTGGTTCCAGTTGTAAAAATTCCAGATCTTTCTGAACAATAGCCGCTGTCACCACCACCTTTATTAACTGTCCTCTACAATGAGACCAAAAGCTATTTCAGATGTTGTTTAATACCATTCCTTCCCAGGAAATTTATAAGGGTTTGCTTTTCCTGAGTGAATTGTTAAAAGGTGCTGTCTCCTCCAGAAATCTTGGCATAGAATCACAGGATCATTCAGGTTGGAAAAGACCTCCAAGATCATCAAGCCCAACCTTCCACCAACACCTCCATGCTCACTAAACCATATCAGGAGGTGCCACATCTACTTGTGCTTTGAAGCCTTCCAGGGCTGGTGACTCCACCGCTTCCCTGGGCAGCCCTTCCCAATGTTTATCCACTTTTCCAATGAACCATTTTTTCCTAAAATCCAATCCAAACCACTCCTGGTGCAGTTTGAAGCTGTTGTCCTGTTGCTGGTGGCCTGGGAGAAGAGCCCATCCCCACCCAGCTCAAGCTCCTTTCAGGCGTTTGGAGAGAGCAACGAGGCCTACCTCGAGTCTTCTCTCCTCCAGACTAATCCTGCACGACAGCATTCCTGCAGGATTTCTCCACAGCAAGGCAGTTTCAGTTCTTTAGGAAGCCAGCCACTTTGAGGTGTTTCAAAGGAGCACAGCTCCAGTGCAGACCGAGTCTGGCTCATGAGTGCCATGCTGCAGGCAGGAAAACAGCCAGGGGAGCTTCCCAGCCTGGTGTTGGATTGATCCACATGAAGGAGAGCACGGCTGGCTTTGCAAATCCTCCTGCATATTAAATACTGGGTGAGCAGCGACTGTGGAGCAGCAGCCTGCAGAATGCCAGGAGCATTGAACTACTTGCTTTAAAGGCATCTCTTCTGGATTTAATTTTATCTTTTTTTGATGTAACAAAGAGATTAAAGGGAACTAACAGCCGTATGGGAGAAGAAAACAATAATTAGATGCATTCTGCCACCTGAAAGAGCTTCATCTCCATACTTTTTATTGTCTCAGCCATTTGTTTTCTCTCAGCACCGACTATTCATGAATGAGGGATTTCTGTGCTGACACCAAGGCCAGAGGCAGTGCTTGGTGGGAAAAGGCCCCTTCTGTCAACTTGGCAAGTCAGCTTTGCCAAGGTTGGAGCTGAAGGCGCTCCCCCGTTCTCCTTCTCCACACCACAGACTAATAATGACATCCTTGGGGATGTTTCAAGGCAAGCTCTGCTCATTTTTGGCCAAACATGAGGCTGTTTCAAGCTCACTCCTGGTGTCAGCCGAGAGCTCACTCCTGGTGTCAGCCGAGCAGGACAGAGAAACCTTGGAGTCCATCAGCTTCGCTGTGTTTGAAGACAATAAATAGTTAACAGCGCTTTGTTCTCCTGCCAGGGAGCCTTGATTTTATCAGGAGGAGGAATTCCTTTGTCAGGACAGCAGCTCCACCTGAGCTGCATGTAAAAGAGCAGAAACTGGGAGGATCCATAGCTCAGCCAATTCCATGGGAAGGACCTTCCTAGAGAATATCTGCATTTCTTCATTGATACCTCATTTATAGAATTCCCAGCCCCTTCAGTCACTGTATTTTCCAGAAAACAGGGGTTTGGGTTGGTTTCACCTTTTTCTGCTGCTAGTTGACATCTTGATAACCAAATCTCTTAACAGTAACTCTCACTTGGGCCATGTGAGAGTTAAGTTTAACCTTTCAAGGTTAAAAAAAACCCAAAACCAGTTTGATTAAATTGGATTTTGGAACAAATCATCTATTTAGAAATTGATGTTTTAAGGAGTGTCCTTGAGGTGTAGGTAAATATATAGAAAACCTGGTCCAATAAATATGGCCTTGTGAATTTTTGTGGAATTATTTTGCATGTTCATATTCCTTGGAAGATCAGGATTTGACATTGCTCCACAGACCAGTGCCTGCCCACGTAGGTTTGCAGTGGCCCTGCCTCTCATGGGTCTTTCTGTCACTTAGTCCCTCCGAACAACCAGATTAAAACCATTACTGCTTGGGCCTAAAAGTTTTGGAATACATAAAGAAACAATGAGCGCACTTCCCAAATTTATTACACTTCATAGACAAAGTCTGGCTTTCTCCTGAGTAAATAAGAAAACAGTGCATAAATATGAGAGTGTCTTAGTACATAAATCTGCAGTTTATTTGAAACCTTCAGAGCATCCAGGAGCACTAATTTAATTTATATTCCACCATACAGGCGGCAGAATCACAAAACCATAAGTTACTAACTGGGAAAGAAAAGGAGATGGAAAATATTTTGTGGTTGGTGACAAGTTCTTGTCACAGCAAACGTGAAATTAATTTGTCTGCAGAATTAGAACCCACACCAGGAGGGAGGCTTCACCTTCTTCAGCAAAGATGATGCATTGGGACCGTGCCTCATCTTTTGTCCTGTGCATCTGGGGGCCCTTCAAAGGGAAATTCAATCTGCATTTGGGGTAATGAAGCCTGTGGTTCGTTAGACAAATGAGCCTGAGCTGAGCTTTGAAAGCTGCATCACTGCTGACACCAGGAAGAATTAGGATCCGAGGGGCAGCATAATTGAAGCATTTAATTTTGGATCCTCCTGATGGATTACCTGAAAACAGTGTTTTTCTGCAAGGTGCTGAGTCTTGCTCTCCTGTAGGCACCACCTGAACTGTGTGAGAGGGGATCTGCTCACCCCTGAAAGAACAAATCCTCAGGCCTTGGTTTGATCAGGGATGGGGGCCGAAAACTTCACCTGTAGTGCCACAGGTCATTCCCATCTCTATGATTTCAGAATCCCGTAATCGACCCTTTTAAAGCCTCCCACACAAACAACTTGAGAATATACCAGAGGTGAAGCCTGGGATTCTTATGTAAATTTAGTAAAAATAGTTATTTGGAGCCCCCTTGGAACTGTGTGATTATCTACTTATTCCAAGTGCTGCGAGAAAAACCCCTTCCATTAATACATTGAGAGGAATAGGTGGGATCTTCCCATGAAAAACAAATATTCTGGGGTGAAAGAAATCTTGTTTTATATTATTCACATATGCTTTGTACAACCTCAGCTGGCAACAGCCCATCTACAGGGATTCTGAACTGATTATTTCCCTTTCTTTGAGAAGGGAATGAAGAAAAATATAAATCACGGACACAGTTTAATAAATATGTGCACCATACATGGAAACTACTTTGCTTATTTTTGTTCCAGGGACTACTCTTATTTGTGCAACAGAAAAAGAAAAAAGTTATTTTGAGACAAATCTGCAGAAAGCAGCAGCACAGTATAACTCAACTGAACATAATTCTTCCCCCTGAAAGACAAGGAACAATAATTTGGATATATGGCATGATTAATAGAGCTTGATCCAAACCGGGACTTTTAATACTGGCATAATATTAAACACTGTCATCGTAATGAATATTGGTGCAGAACACAAAGTCTCATCTCTTCTATTAAACTGCCACGGGCTGCAGGATTTGAAATAGTGGAGCCACTATTTCATATTTCAGATTTCCCTCTTTTAAAGGATTAAGTATAAGGTGCAGTTTTTTGTTTAGACTCATCAGAGAGCTGCACTTTTTCTTATATTTCCATTGCAGCGAGCACTTATTTCCTTTTCGAAATCTTCTCTAATATTTGTGGTGTCTGCTCTACGAAATAAGGTTCAAACTCAAGGACTGGCCTGAGATCCTTTGTCCATTTGGGATCCATCCCTCCTAACCCTCTTTCCAGGGATAAATTCTGCCATTTGCAACCCTTTATTTTCCTCAAAACAAGAAGAATTTCTGGGGCTAGTAGATGATTTGTAAAAATCCTTAGTGATATTTTGATGTGAAATGCAAAAAGAGCTTTGCAACAGAGCTATGTGGAATGTACCTACCCCAGGGTGTCCCACAGGAGCACATTTTGGGTGACTTTGAGCTCCCCCATGTGAAAAAAATGCATCTTTAAGACGTTTTAAACTGAGTTTTGAATTCAGCCGTGAGTCGGGCCTCTCACAGCTGCGTTTGAACTGCAGACGTGCAGTTTTTGAGGGAGGCCCAATTGGTGTGATTTGCTGTTCCATACAGAAAAGAGATGCTATTTCTCTAAATACCACAAAACTACTTTCATTTAAGACTTTTGCAGACCAAAACCCCAGCGGGTTGCCTATGATCCGCCTTCGGTGTGAAAGATTTCTGTTATTCACAGCGCCCAGGTAGCAGCAGCCGCGGCATTGTCTGAGCCAGCGGCCTAACAGTGTGAATATAGAAAATTATGGATAATGGGGAAGCAGTTCTGAAATCCAAGTGAGATAATAACCACCAGTGCTTGTGGCAGATCAGAGGTACAGCTCAACGAATGCTGGGCTGAATTGATTTTAACATAAACAGACAATAGCAGGGGCCAGGGTTTTAGTGGAATTTGGGAATCTGGAGGTGCAGGCGGCCACGCTGCTGCATTTAGATGGTTCTGCCTGCAATTGTAAACAGTTGGAGGCAGGAAACTTCCAGCGTTTCACAATGCCACTAATCACCTGCATGCCTTCAGAAAAATGGACTTATCTAATAAGTTAAGAGTGTTTCACCTGCAATGTCTTTCGCTTGCTTTATTCACATCTGAATGCCAGTTCTGAAATAAAGCTTTTCCACTGATGGACATGTTGGTGAGAAGGTGGTTTAATGCTCTGTTTGGAGAGCAAAAACCTGAATGAAACCTGTGCGGTTCTGTACGAGACATTGAACTTAGAGAAATAAAATTTAAGAGGAGAAATTCTGAGAAATTCTCCAGTATCAACACCAAAGAGCCTCTGCTCCCAAACAGCACCTCCAACACGTGGTGCATTCAGCAGCTTGATAGCAGAGAGCGTGTGGAAAATGGATTTTGGCTGGTGGATCCCTGGTATTTAGGCAGGATAACTCCAGGGGAGTATGGCAGCACTGCTGCAGTCCTGCCCATGAGGAAGAAAATCTACATTAAAGCTGCATTAACCCTCTCAGCCATTCCTCAGCACTGCATAGAAGAGTGTCCCTGAGGGATCTCATTATCCTTATGTCCTTCCAGTCCCCTGTTTTCTCCTTGTGATGTTCTTAAAATGGCCAAATCTGTGCATCACACTAACATGACCCATCTTTACCCCTTCCCTAAGATGTCACTGCTTTGTACAGCTCATTTACTGTTTTTTTCTCTGTCATTGCTCAGTGCTTCCCGTGCAACAGATGGAAATAAGAAATGACAACTTGAAATGCAAAGCCTGCATGGAATAACACACAATTAAGGAGGTATTTCAAGAGAAGTAGCTTGACAGTATTTGGAAAAGAAAATCAGCTTTAGCAAGAGTGCTAAAGTCTGGTACTGCTTTTGGGCCAAAAAAGTGTACATACCTTTAATAAAAATTAGCTCTAGTATTAGTTTGTATAAGAATCTCATCTGAAAGGCAAGGCCATTTCAATCTTATTAACTTTTTATTTGCTTTATTTTTCTACTTCCCAGGGTAGGTTCCAGAGGAACATTTGATTAATTTGTGCTGTCTGCAAGTCAGGCTTTTAACCTCTGGGAAAGCTCTAAACACTTCAAAAGCTTACAGCCTTGAAATGGATTGTTAAAGTGAACTTAAACTAAATAGAGGTCAACAATCTAAGGGTTATTTGGGCTTTTCCAGGGAAAACAATGCTCATTGGAAAGATGGGTTTGTGGGCTGGTTACAGTGATTCAGTCCCCCAGCTGCTCCCTGAATGCAGGGCAGCTGCTTGAGCCACCACTGCAGCTGGGAACGGGCACAGCAGCGCAAGAAAACTTGGAAAAATGCAGGAAAATGGATTTTTGGAAGGAAGGGCTGCTGCTGGGTCTTCCCAGGGCCCTTCAGCATTGCTTGGGAGACAGGAGGGTCAGGAGATCCCACATGTTCGTCAAACATATCCTAATTCCCCACATTTGATTCTTAGCAATGAGAGAGTCCAGAGGAGACACAAAGGGGATCAGAGGGATGGAGCAGCTCTGCCAGGAGGAAAGGCTGGGAGAGCTGGGACTGATCAGCCTGGAGAGGAGAAGCTCTGGGGTGACCTCCCCCTGTGGCCTCTCAAATCCTGAATGAGCTACAAGAAAGATGGAGAGAGACTATTTACAAGGGCCTGGAGTGACAGGACAAAGGGGAATGGCTCCAAACTGTAGAAGAATAAGTTTAGATGGGATATTGGGTAGGAATAGTTCCCTGTGAGGGTGGGCAGGCCCTGGCACAGGGTGCCCAGAGCAGCTGGGGCTGCCCCTGGATCCCTGGCAGTGTCCAAGGCCAGGCTGGACATTGGGGCTTGGAGCAGCCTGGGATAGTGGAAGGTGTCCCTGGGCATGGCAGGGGTGGCACTGGATGACCCTTAAGGTTCCTCCCAGCCCAAACCAGTCTGGGATTGTGTGATCTCACCCAGGCAAAAAACCATTCCTATTTGGACATCTATCAGGTGTGACTGTGCAGTTACACTGAGTGCTGTCACCTGGGCTCAGGCCTCATCTCTCAAGAAAGAAAATCTTTGTTCCAGTTTTCCCTCCTCTTCCCACATTCCCTCCCTCTGCTTCAAGCTGCACCCAAGTGAGCTTCAGTTACAGCACAGTGTTCTGTCTCATTTCCTTGGGAACACACGACACAGAAGCAATCAAAGTAAAAATATGAGATCCCCAAATCCCATTCTGACCAGAATAATTCCAACGTGCAAACGCAAAAGAAGCAGTGTTAAACCCCACATTTAATAAAAACAAAACTCTTACTTTCCAAGGGCAAAGCACTCCAGTCTGACAGAGGAGCCCTTCGCTGCGTAGGTTGTCTCTGGAAAACGCACCTCAATCTTTGGCTCGTACTCCCCCATCACACCTGTGGAACATCAAACAGCTCGCTCCAGCTGAGCCCCAGGCCTGCCTTGTGCAACAGATTTCCAGGGTGAAAGGAAGGGTGGCATGAATCACTTCAGAGCCTTATGTTCCACCCGTGGCGAGCAGCACGTGATGGAGCAGGTTGAACCTCCTGGGTGGAGTTCAACCCTGCGCTGACAATTCTGTGAAATCTCTACATTCCCTGCATTTAGGAGTCAAAGAGCGTGACTTTATACAAGTTTTACATCACAAGTCTGCTGTGCACTAAGGTTTTAGAGACAATTTTGGGTTCACACCTCTTTTTGCCACTAGTCACTCTCAGGATACTGAGTTGATCCTGCGTGCAAGAAAATTAGAAAATTCCATGTCCAAACTGCTTGCAAAACACTTAAAAGTTCTTTAAAACATCCAAATGTGAGCTGCAGACTTGAGGAAGGCCGATGTAATTAGATGGAATTATCATATTTGAAAATCTGGCTGAACATCTGATAAATCACAGCTAATCCAGTATTAATTTAGGGCATTTAATTTTGCAGCAGGTTTGGGACGGATTTAGGAAACTAAACTTTTAGCTGAACTTCTTAAATGTCTTTTATGTGTCTCACAGTGAAGCTCATTCCAACAGTAGGGATGAACATAAATCAGGTATTTTCCTGCAGTGTCTTTGCCTGCATCTCACACAGAAAATGAACCAGTTCTTGTTTTATATTTAACGTAATTTGGATAATATTGCACATCCAACTTCCACTGTTGCCTTAGAGGCTGCCAGCGTTGGAAGCAATCCTGAGGCCACCAGAGCGAATGGGAGAAGATAAAGAGACTGATAGAAGGAATCTGAGGAAAGGAATAGAGTGATGAAAAAAAAGAATCAGAAAAGATCTCGAACATTTGCAATCACAGTTTGTGCCAAATTATTAACGCTGGAGCTGAGGAAGTGCAGCTTTGCTTTGTGTGATCTGCTGACGTTATTGAACGGCACAGCCTCGCAGTGAAAGCGTTATTCCACAATGCACAGCTGAGCTTTGTTTGTCCTCCAAATCCAACTCTGCACACACTTTTGTCACTGACTGTCGCCACTGCTTTGCAGACAGCACGAGTGTATTGAAATTTAGGTGGGCAAGTGCACAAAACAAACTTTGTGTACAGATTTCCAGGTCTGTATTTCTGCTTGTGAGCATTTAATTACAAGTGTTGCCGGGAAGGCATTTGTACATGTGCAGGGGGGTTTCTCACCTCGGCGGCTCAATTTGAAGCAGCTCTCTGGATTTGCTATTTGAGCTATACTTAGATGATAAATTTAGAAAGATTTGTTGGATTTAAACCTCAACACGGGCACAAGGTGGGAAATATTAAAGTGCCACGTAACATTCTCTTGTTGTTCAGTGACACTGAGAACTTTCTTTGCGTGCTCATCTACTCACCCCCGTCCTGACAGCCCAAACCTCACTGTGGGGTCGTGCCCCGCTGCACAACCTTCACTGGGGGGATTTTCCCTCAGTGGGGACAAATTCCCAACAGCTGCAGAAGGAGCAGCTGGATGTTTTGGGGCAGCCAAGCCCCGCTGTTGACTCACCATCGCCTCGGAGGGTGAGGGCGGTGGGGGGCCCCCACACTTGGCGCTGTGCCGCGGTGCTGCTCACGGCACACGTGTAATTCCCAACATCCCACGGCTCTACCTTGGCCAGGTACAGGTTTCCCGTTGCCTGGGAAACGAAGCGCCGGCTATCTTCCTGAAGATACAAGGTGTTATTGTTGAAGATCCACGTGTAGGACAAGCCTGGAAAACATGAGACACACGTCACGCATCCCTTCCAGGGGAACCCGCTCCCCGGCGGGGCCGGCGCGAAGAACGAGGCAGCTGCAGGGAAAACCACTGGGGATGCACAAATTAGCACAGGCCAGGCAAGCATTGCTCAAGCTTTCAACTCATTTCAAGCCACTTCAGGAGGTCACAGCAGATTCTGTCCCCTGCTACTTCTCATTTTCCTGCTTAGCCTGCTCCTAAGCAGGAACGGCAGCACTGCGATGGCGTGGGAAAGCTGCTTTAGTAAACAATTTCTGTTTATGGTGCTTTCCCCCCCGAAAATCCAGAGGGCAAATTGCTGCTCAGTGCTGCAGCTCCTTTCCTCACCCTCAGTATGGAAAAATTAAACTGGTAACATGGAGCGTGATCATTGGATTTTCATGGAGGGAGGAGCTGAGCTGCACACAAGTACTTTGGAGATTAGTATTTGATCTCATGGCATGTTTGATAACGAACCTCCCCTTATCTTCCATACTTCTTGCCCTGTTCTCACTTCCTGCCCCGCCTTTTCCCACATGATGCTCCATAATGCAAACCTTCATAATGTAGATCTGGAAGACCAGGCAACTTAAAACTGATTTATTTGGCCAGCCCACCCAGAAAAAACAGATATCCTTGGGAGTTTACCGTTCCCTGCTCTTGGGAGAGACTTTTGGGCCAAGCCTTGGGTGCTGAGGAGCAGATTCAGAGCTGATCCCCCAGTGTGGGGTCAACCAGGGTGTCCTGCCAGTCCCGCTCTGCAGCTGCTCCACACTCAACAGCAGGAGCCGGACTCAAATCCTGTCTTTTACAAGCCACAGTAAATCAGAACTTTCCAAATCTACCAGTTTAGCTCCCCTTAATTAAATGCATAATTCATAAGCCAACAGTGTTCTGCCAACGGCTTCATTTTTACACATTTCCCCCATCAACAACCCCATTCCAAAAAGATTATTTATGTCTCTTTCCCCCCCCCAGCTCCAGCATGGGAGCAGTATGGTAATAAGTCTGCAAACTCCAGTAGTTTTGTGGAGTTTTATGTTATCAGCTTGCAGCATTTTAGGACTCTCATTAGAAATGATGCATCTCCGGGGAGCAATCAATGACACTTTCTATACTTGGCTAAATCCTGCAACAGGCTCCATTTTACTGCAGATAATGCAAAACTTTCCCGAGGTCCGCAGTAAACCTGGGAGATGCAGCAATTAATTCTCAGTGTAACCCAAGGTGTGTGCAGGTACCTGTGCTCACCCACAAGATTAAAGCCCTACGCTGGCACATTTACCTGCCCATGCACTTTGAGCATCCATTTACAGGGGAAAATCTGGAGATGGAGGGGTTTTCCTACAGAAGGGATCAGAAATGCTCTGTCTTGCAGAGATACACAGACACTTTTCCTGTCTCAGGCACCGGTTTTGCTGATGCACACTGTCTGGGCAAGCAGACCAAAGTGTGCAAAATTCAGATTTCAACTCATTTCTTGAAGGTCTCTAAGCTGCAAGATGGGGAGTCTACAGAAAACGCTGAAGATTTGCAAGGTAAATACTTCAATCTATGTTCAATTAAATGTTGTCAGCATTTCTTTGGAAGAAATACTTTGGATCTGCCATCTCCCCAGATTTCCCAAAGCACTGAGGGCTGGTACTCCGATGTGCTTTTCCTGCCAGCTGGAATTTTTGCCTTCCTCCTCACCCAGACCTGCACTAAGGCACCTCTGGGCAATAAAACCACTCTGAGTGGTTGAACCTGACATTTGGATGCCCAGATTTCCATGCCAGGATAGTGTATCCAAGAGAATCTGGAAGTAATTTTGAAAATGACTAACAGGGAAAAGCAGTTTGGAAGTTTCCCTGCCAAAGTTCTGGTGGTGGAAATTACAGGGCTGAAGAAAGCCCTGACCCTGTCTAAGGGCAGCCCTGTACCTGCCAACACTCCAAAAGGATTCCCAGGAAGGTTCTTTAAAACATTTTATGGCATGGAACCAAAACCCAGACTCCAGCCCTGGCAGCAGGTGATGCAGCTAAATCTTCTGTGCAGGATGGAATAAAATGAAACAAAACTCTAATAAAGCCAACTTTATGCTACACAGGCATTCCTCAGGAGGTCAATCTGTGAATTAATTAATCACTAAAAGAGAATCAGACCTTTTCTGTCCTGATTTCAGTTCTCAGGGGGTTCCAGCTGACTTCATTTTCTGGAGTTTCTGTGCCTCTCTTCCTCTCTGCTCCCCACCATTGCTTTGGGGACTATTGATGAATTTTCCCATTAATGGGGAACAAGCACAGACCCCTCTTAGTCATATTTAAATCCCTTTTCCCCCAGTATGAGGGATATAAACACTCCCCCTCTCCTAACAGCAGGTTCCTCATCACCCATCCGCAGGCCATCCTTGCCTACAGCCTAATTCAGCTCCACTAAAGTCTGTAGAAACCCTAATTTTAATTGACTTCAGTGGGAGTTGGATGAAATCTCAAGAGAAAGGAGCCAAACTTAGGAGACTGAACTTTTTCTCATGCTTTTAAGGCATAATACCAGCAACCTACTCCCTTACTCAGTATCTTTCCTTGAAAAGTTACTACAGCAACAGGTAATAGAGTAGAAAATCCAATACTGTGTTACAAAACCTTCCATTTTGGGTCACTTGGATTAAATCAGAGGAGCAGATCCACTGATTGAGCCAAAGAAAGGAGAAAAAGCCCCTTGCTCCCACTTTTATGGCAAAGCAGGAGCTATTTCATAGTGCTGCAATATTAGGGTGTGTTTATTTGGGGCCTTTTTAATCCAAGGGAAGTGATTGTGGTGTCAGTGTCCCTTCTCACCCCAGAGACCCCAAAAAACTGGTTAATCCACCTCACCTTCCAGGTGGGAAATTCCTGAGCTTGGCCAGGCTGGAGAGCCTCTCCCAGCCCTGAGAGTTTTCCTTTAGAGCTCACCTGGGAAAGAGGAGGAGCTGATAATCATTCCTGATATACTGATCTGGGGAACTGAACATTTCAGTGCTTCCCTCAGCCCAAGCAAATCCCAATGAATCCTGCTGGATCTGCAGCAGAGCAGCTCCAGCCAGGCTCAGGGAGGGGACTCTCCCTCCCTCCCGAGCTGTGGGAAAGCTGGATTAAAGATTCATAGGAGCAGAGAGAAAGGGACTCTCAGCCCACGACTCAGGCACCGAGTTTGATAAAGGGAGAGACACTTCAAACCTTCCCTTTCAGATTGTGCACTTTACCAAGTGCAGCGTTTAATATAAAATGCAGAAACCAAAGGCCCTTTCACAGCATTGCTCATCTCATCCCATCCCATCCTCTCCAAAGCCCAGTTTCACCTCCTTTCCCAACCTTCTGCAGGCTGAGGATTGGGGATTTTTACCTCCCAGGCAGGTCCATAGGACTCCTACTTCCTTAGGAGTGTTTTGGGGTTTATTTAGCCTCCCTACAGCAATGTCAGCACAGAGGAAAGCCCAGAGCCTCCATCCCACTCCTGGCCCTGGGCAGCTCTTCCACACAAATAAATGCAAATGCAGAGTGATCCTGCTGCTCCTAACAAGATTAGCAACTTCCTTAAAGCTCTGCAGGGAGCCAGCTCCAAGGAAACAAGCTTTAGATCAGGCTTTGCTTCTAAGAAAATAAATGAACAACAGTCCACCCCACAGTCTTGTGTCAAGTATTACCATTTAGGCAGCAGCTTCTTAAGCACAGGCAGGTCAAGCTCATGTGTAGCTGCAGAAATTAAGGCTTCTTCCAGCCTCCTTCCTCCATGCCTTTCCCTACCTCAGAGCTCTCTATAAACGGCTTTTTTTCACTAGTAAAATATTACCTGTGTTGATTGTACAGGGAAAAAGGGCTGACCTAAAGAACTGAAAGCAGAGCAGGGATCTGGTTCAGGGGAAAAAATGCAGCTCACCTGGTCACCCCTGCCCTGCTGAGGGTCTCTAACAAGCAGAGGGATAGCACAGCTGAACTTTATAAGGTGTGGTAATGAGCCTCATAAATAACAACAGAGCCACCTGTGCATAAATGGGTGAGGAGGAGCAGAGGATTTGGAGTGGGTCAGGTAGCCTTGGGCAGCCCTGCTCTTGCTTTAAAAGCTAATTAGAGGCTGTGATTTTTGTGTTCATTTACTGTAATTTTTAATGGCTTAATTGATCTAAGAGATAAGCTTAGGTGGGTCTTTCTTTCTTTCATGCTTGTGTTTGAAAATCCTGAAAGTTCTAACATCAGTTTACAGCAATATGGAATTCTCTTTTTGTTCTCTGAGGTAGTTTAAAGCTGATGTGAAAGCTGCTGGAGCAGCCTTTTTGTTCATTTGTTTGTTTGCTTGGTGGGGTTGGTTTGTTTGTTTTAAGCTGACTAATATATTCTTATCCTCTGTTTAAGTGAGTCACTCATTTTTCTTGTACAAAAATAGGTTGGCAATGCTCTCAGTCAAGAAACCAGCATACAAAAAAGAAGCAGCATATCTTTCCTTGTCAAATGCATTGGAAAATCAAACTTAATTCCAATTAAACTTTAAATATTGTAAGTATTTTTGACCATGGATCAACACTTGTGGTGTCTAATAAACAGCTGAATGTCCTGGTGAGCCCCACAGAGTTTTCCTGCGAGCAGGAGGTTTAACTCCAGTGCTGTGGTGCAGGACCAGATAAACCTGGCAATGTGAGGGGTAGAAAGAGAAGTGAGACACCTCCCTAGAGACCACAGGTGGTAGAAACACTTCTGGAGCTCTCGTTCCATCTTCTGGGTATTATATGGTGGGAATAGAATTAATGAACCCTCTCTGTTTTCCATTCTATTATTTCTATTCCTCTTCTTCAATTTGTTATACTGACTTTTACAGGTTGGCAGGAGGTTTTACCCTGTCTTTCCTATTTCAAATTTCCTATATTAATAGCAGCTGCTTCAAACAACTGCTGTACAGAGGGTTCCTGTCTTCCTTCAAGTCATTGCATCACAGGAAAGGCAACTCTTTTGCTGCTGGTAGGGCTTATCTTCCAAATTCCTTGACATCTCTCTAATTCCCAATGCATTTAAAGTGCTTCACAGAACGCTTGTACTGTGAGCTGGAAGCACAGTTAGCAATCCTTCCTCCTGTAGGTGTTGTGAGGTGGACGCAAGGGTTTCAATTAAAAAAACCCAAACAACTAAATATACAGTCCTTTCCAACAAAAACAACTTCCCAAGCATCCTGAAATAGTCTGACTTACCACGGCTCACACCATGCACTTCATCCCCCTGTAAGATAATTTTGGATCCTAAACACAGTGTTTCGGGATGACAAAAGGACTCAGGCTCTGCTCTCTGGAGACTTGTTATTTCAGGGAATGGATTTTCCAGGCCTGCTGGTCAGCAGCTCCCAGCCCCAGCTGCAGGAACACTCTGGTAAAGGCTTTGCTCATGGATCCCTTTAATCTGGGGGTAACTCACCTGGTAACCATTTATTTGTTCTGAACGTTTTCTTCTCCTCCTTCCTATTTGTCAAATCATAATTTTACCCTGCAGCAGGAACAAAATGGGTAGTTCACTGGCTCTAGGATGGATGTGTTGTCTTTCTGCCTGTCCCACTAATACATTTGAGGAGCTCTTTGAAGCTTTCATGCCCTTAAGGACCGGGTTTCACTTCGTCTCCTTGATTATATCCTCCTCTCATATGGCTGTAAACACCCAGTGAACCGACACTTCCTCTTGGTAGGACTGGAGGCTTTCTATTGATTGATGGGTTTTTCTCCCTCTCTGAAATCCTGTATCCTCTTTCTAGATCACTATTTACCTTCTCCTGGGAGTTTGTCTTATGCCTCTGTTTCTTTAAGAAGAATTGAGGATTGCTGGGAGCAGGACATGGAAAACTGCAGCTCCTGTGGATGTGCAGTCTCTGCTGCCAGAAGCAGGACATGAGTCATCCAAGAAGAGCTGCTCTTTAAGTCCAGAACAAGATCATTTGGTAACTATTTCATTGATATTTCCTCTTTATTAATAGATATTTGCTTTACTAGGGTAAAATTTTCACCTGGATTCACCGCACCCAGAAAGGAAGATCTCCAAGGTCTTATGGTGAGGAAGCAGCAAGAGGCAAAGGCACCCCCAACTCAATTCCTCAGCAAACTCCTTTTCATTCCCCATCTGAAGCACTGATGATTCCTAAGAACCCTGATGTGGGCAGTCCCCCTTTAATCAGGCAGTTCACCTCTCCAGAAGCCCCTTCCAATTTAAATTATTTTATGACTATTAGGAAGGAATAAAATCGGGGATTCAAGAGCAGAAGCCAAGCCTTCATGACAAATCCAATGTGACTGGTGCAGGATTGAAATGAGAGCATTGCAGCAGTAAGCACTAAAAGAGCCATTCCATGGAGACCTGGAGGAGTTCTGGTGTAGGAAGAATTGCTGAGGGTTGCTCTTCTGCCATTCCATGAGGACCAAGGCCCTGGGATAATCAGAAATGACAGCAGAGAGTCTTGCAGACCTTCATGCTGTTTTTCCTGTGTCCCAAGGAATGGGAGGTTCTACTCCCTCACAAAACAATAAAAAAGGGCCCTAAAACAGTGTGAACCCAGTGTCTTTTAAAGAAACAAAATCCAAATTTGTTGTAAACCCGGTAACTGATGCACAAGCAAATTCCAGTGCTAATCCCATAGGGAATTCTGCTTCTCCTGAGGCAGAGCAGGGGTGGCTCAGGGTGTCCCTCACCGTACCTCCGTGGTGGGGGGGAGTTCCACAGAGCAGGACCACTCCTTGTCCCTCTCTCACTGACACCGGGCTTCTCAGTCTCATCTCGAAGTTTTCCAGGTCTTGAGGGAGAAGGAGAAAACAAAGCCTGGTTATTGTCAGCAGATTTATTCCCAGCTGCACCCCGATCTATCCATTTATTCACTCAAGAACAGAGTCACATATTTGCCAGCAGAATATAATTTCATTGAGAAGTTGTATGGGAAAATCCCTTGTCCAATCTGATAGCACGGAACTACAGGATCATTAAGGCTGGAAAAGGTGTCCCAGATCATCCAGTCCAACCATTACCGAGTCCTTTGGCATGCACAAAATATTAATTCCTACAGCAGTTCTACTGCAACTCTGGGAATTTGTGTTTACAGCTTCTACTTCCAAAGCCAGTCTATTATTCCATGACTTTTCCAGCACCAGTTTTTGGAACTTGCAAGACTTAATCTACATGAGTTGGGAAAAAAAATGCATTTGGTAGTGTTTCCTTTTCTATAGGAATAAAGAACAGCTGTGGTCTAGATATAAAAGCGATAATTAAAGATCAGCAGCACTCCCACGGAGTGCAGGTTTAAATGATGATAAAAATGTGTTGTTTTCTTAAAGATTCTGTTCTGTCCCAAACTGGCTGAAATACTTGGATATGTTTTAATTGCCTTGAGCTTTAGCACTGGTTTTAAAGGGGAGAAAAAGGGGACTTTCAGTGGGAAATCTCCTGTATGAATATGTCCATGCCCGTCTCCCACAGGTGATTTTTATGGCTTTTCATGTCTATTTTTTACCCAGCCTAACACCACACTCAAGCTGCTGCTTCCTCACATTTCACTGAGATGTTGAAGAATTATCAGCCTGATTTGCTGTAATTCAGTTACAAAACATGACACAAAAGTCGTGTTTTAAAAAAAAAAACCAACAAAAAAAAAGACCACATTATTTACTTTTTGATCCAGTTCTCATCCTAATGAGAAGCCTTCCCATTTTGCCAGAGCCATTTGGGAAATGATTGCTGGAAACACATTCAAAATATGCTTTAATACAACAAATATCAGCTTCCCTTTTTACCACAGAGCTGCAAACTGCCTGCCCTAAGCCCATTTTATTTACCTTGCTGCAGATTCTTGTTTCAAACAATTGTTCCATTTTTCATCAGCTGAACACCAACCTGAGCCAGAGTTCAATAGAGAGAAGCAGCCCTTGCTGGTCAGAGCAATAACGATTACTACCTGTACAGCCTCAGCTATTTATGTCAATATATCAATTTTCTCCCCCTTAGCTGAACTTTACACAGTTAATTTTTCTTTTCCTCCTCTTCATCTCCTGGGTATTGGTCTCCTATGAAGACATTGTCTGCTCAGAAGGGGCTGGATTGAATTAAGCACCTGTAGCACCTCCTGGTGCTGTCATAGCACAATAGATGGGGCCTGTCAATACATTGGGAAAGGGCTTTAAACGCTGATGTTCTTTTAATTGCCTGCTGGTTACAGCTCTGCCTTGGATTATGGGTAGTTCAAGGAGGAAAAAGACACAAGGAAGGCCAAGAAAAATAGAAAAAGAATTCATTTATTTAGTTGTTTTCCATCCTGTAATTCTAAACAAAAGAGAAAATAGTAGATGGGTGTAATATGATTAATTAGAGTTTGGTTTCGTGCTTAGGCTTAGGCCAGTCTCTGAAATTGTGTGGATTTATTTAGTCATTTTGAAAATTCCATCTGAGGAAATGTACCACATTTTCTTTCTTTCCTTGGAATTGTTCTCTGAGAAGAAAAAGGCCAGCACCAAATATTTCTGTGGAAAAATGGTCCCTCGAACAACCTTCAAGATTTGCTTGGGGTGCCTGGTCTGAGGCTTTGTGCTCTGGGAGAAGGGGAAAAAAGGCCTTCAAATTCTCTTATTTATTGTATTAAATTAAAAAAAAAATACTAGATAGGTGCAAAAATTCAGATTTTTTTTAAGATTCAGGCACTGACAACAAAATGGTCACAGTTCCACTTCCTATCTCTTTCCCTCAGCTGCTAATAGGAACCAAACGGCAATTTCTATTTAAAAATAGAATTAAACCCTCAAAAAACTCTTGGGCAGTATGGAAAATCTGTGCAGTCTAAGTAATGCTTCCCAATATTTTCACTGTGGTAAATCAGCCCTGGTTTTTTTTTGCTGAGAACAAAATTTCACTTCTTATGAGACACCCGAGAAAGGAGGGAGGGAGGAAAAATAAAGGAAGCGCAGAGCAGCAGGAGGAAAAGGTTTTCCTGACAATTGAGAATTAGCTGTGTAATACCTCGCTCTGAAATGGGAATAGATTTTGGAAAGTAATGAGCTGCTGGTAGCAATTTTTAGTTTAATGGCACAATATGTCATGTTATCATTTTTACTCTCATTTTAGGTGCTGTGTCACCTGTCTGTGTCTCTCCATTAAAACCGTGACAAGTGTCCCTGACTTGAATAATTAAAAGTATGAGGATGAGATCTCTTGGGGATTCACTGTTTTATAGGAATAAGGGACCACCTTTGGTTGTATAATGGAATCATGGAATGGTTTGGGTCGGGAGGGACCTTGAAGCTCATCCAGCTCCACCCTGAGACACATTCCACTACCCCAGGCTGCTCCTAGCCCCATCCAACATGGCCTTGGACACTTCCAGGGATCCAGGGGCAGCCCCAGCTTCTCTGGGCAACCTGTTCCCCTCAGAGGGAAGAATTTCTTCCCAATATCCCATCTGAACTCGCTGCCTTTCAGCTGAATCCGTGTGGGGAAAAAGTTGGCTGTGCCTTTTCAATCTCCACTTTTCAACCTTGAGGATCAAAACCCATAGGCAGGAGTTTGGGTTCTTTCATGGCACATTTGTAGTTTTGTTTTACAAAGCAACTCGGATTTTCCAGTGCAGGAGAAAAGATTTCCATCCCTTTATGCTTATTAATCATAGGTATAAAAAAGCAGCTGTGGAGGCACATAAATCATCATTTAATCTCTTCATCTCACCCATGGCAGGGACAAGTATGCAATGCCCTTATTTAACCCACTTTTTAAAGACCTTTAGAAAAAGACATTTTCTTTAGAGAATCCATTCCACTGCTTAACTCCAAGGTCTTCATCACTCTGCATCTTTTAGAAACCCTCACCTCCCCAAAATTTCACAGGCCAAACCAGAAATAATCTTTTGCTTTAATTGATTTTGATAGATAATTGTACAAAGGGAATTTATTCGGTGTCTGTCTCGGTAAAAAAGAATCATTGAAGAACAAAAAACCCCGAAACCTCTGCAAAAGCAAACCAAGGCAAAATAGATAAAGAGAGTTCATTAATGGAGTCAGTGTTGCTTCTGTTTCCATCTTTATTGGACTCTTCCTCGAGGCAGGCACCGTCTCCCATGGAATATTGTGACAGCTCATTCAAATGGGTTCAATAATGAACTATAAAATAATCTACTTTTGCTTTGCAGTCCAGGTGGGTGAGAGGGGGACGAGGTGGACCCTCAGAAGTCATGTTTGTCTTTGCCACAAGATTTCTCCACCCATTTTCCCACCTATGGGGTTGTATTTTCAATGATTTGTTGCAATTTGGAATGTGTTATGTGCATATATAGAAAAAAAAATAATTACCTGAGGATATAAATGCAGATATTCTACTTTGCTCTTGTTATTCTGAAATTCTGGCTGCTGTCAAAACCACTTCTCTTCGCCCTGGGTGTGCATTTACACCAAGAGAGCACAACCACTGTGCTCTCCCAGCTCCTGTTCCCTAGCACAGCTCTATAACATAACATGACATAACCTAATAAAGCAGAATGTTGCTTGTCAAAAGGAGTATCAAATGAAAAGGCTAAGATCAGGTGTTTGGCACACATTTAGATTGCTAATATGCACTTAGGAATAAGATGACTATTTAACAGATGGTATATTTGCTAACTTCAGTGTTTCTGCAGAGATCTATAAATAAATTATCACCTAGTTCCTACATAATTCCTTTCATTCTTTGTCTGTATTTATCTCACTTGAAGAACAACGAGTTCTCTCATACTCCATTGCTCTCTCAGCTGTGAGATTTAACAAAAAACCACTATTTTTTCCCTGTGATCCATGCATATTGGCAGACTGCTCTTGGTAGAGCACAATTAATCAGTTGGATGTGATAATGAGGTGATGGAGGCCAAGCAAAATGCTCAGATGCTCAAGCCATTCTTCCCAGGAGGAGTGGGAATGTATGGACTCAGCTGTGGGTGGCACGGCCTTGTCTCCGGCTGTGAATGTTGCAGAGCTAAGCGAGGAGGGGCTGTGCTCCCAGCACCCCAAACACATGGCATTTTGTGGGATGGAGCTAGGGAATGGCACGGCTTTCTCTGATGGGAGCAGGAATTCTTGAGGTGGAAGAGGCTGTCAGCTCCTTGCCAGGAATGAAGGGAGGAATGGGGAGAAGGAATGGGCCAGAGCTTCTTTCAGCTGGTGTAACCCAATTTTACCTGCTGGTGTCAAGGATGTTATCATGGAATTACAGGGTGGTTTGGGTTGGAAGGACCTTGAAGCTCATCCCATTCCATTCCTGCCATGGACAGGGATACCTTCCACTATCCCAGGTTGCTCCAAGCCCCGTTCAACCTGCCTTTATCCCGATTTATGGCCTGAAAGTCTTCCAGGTAGATTTGAAACAGAATAAAACCAGAGGCTGAGAAGAATATGAGCGTTGGAGGAAGATGACCGTCGGTGTCACTTTGCTGAGCACAAACCTGCCAGTGAGAGAAGCAAACCCAGCGTGGGTGAGGTGTTTGCCTGGAAAAATGGCCTCTGGAGACAGAAGCAGAATGGCAGTGATGGACAGAAATCTTTCATCCTGAAGCACTTGTGTTAGCTAACAGGTTAATTAATAGCTTCAGCCATGCATTACTTTTTCCTTAATGTTTTAAAGTTCATAATAATAGAGATAACCATAATTCCCAGAGTGGTTTGGGTTGGAGGGGGCCTTAAAGTCCATCCTGTTCCACCCCCTGCCATGGGCAGGGACACTTTGCACTAGGCCAGGTTGCTCCAAGCAGCATCCAATTGCTGTTCATAAATATATTTATTCTAATTTCCCCACCACCACTATTACCCACACATCTGGGTTTTTTGTTTGTTTTTTTTTTAAATATAAAACTGCCCTACAGGTGCCAGAGTCACAGATTTAACTACACAACAGAGTGAACACAAGGTCAGTTTTCCTGGGATTAGGGAGCTGCTTCTTAAATATGTCTGATAGGAACAAAAACCTAATCACAAGCAGCAACTCATTCATTTCAACCTCCCAATCACGTGTTTGAAATTCCTGAACCTGCTCAGGGACAGTCCATCCAAACCAGTCCATTCCAAACCAGTCCCTCTTAAGAAGGAGCATAGAACTTCTCCAAGGAAACCAAGGAAACTTGGGTGTTTTAATATATGAAATTGTTACAGACAATTAGAGAAACTCCAATTTATCACCTTGCATAATTACAACAGTTCATCTGAATTAATGTGATTTCATGCTTTCTTGAACTTTTGATTTTTTTTTCCCCCTCATAAATGTTTTGTCATTTTATAATCCCAAATATAATGGCTGTAATTACTTGCTATTGAAATGTGCAATGAATGTTAAGGCATGAGGAGTAAGGGCTCCTTACAAATTAGCCACGCTCCTGGGGACAAATCAATACAATTCCTCACATTTCCATGTGGCTGTGTCAAATTGTGATAGATCACTTCTGTTGCTTTTTTCTGGGTCTCTTGTTGCCTGTGATGTATTGCAACAGGAGTGGTGCTCCTGCAGTGATGCAGCACAACAGGGATTTCCTCACAGGGAAGAGGGATATGAAGGACAAGCTCAGCAGTTTTCCAAGGAAGCTCACAGATATGATTTGAGTATTTCCAGCACCTGTGTTAGCACCTGACAATTTGTTACCTTCCTTTTCTCTGACTGTAATGAATCAGGGGCCCCATTTTGGGTCTGAATTTGATGCCTGAATCAGAGAATTTAGGTCTGTTTTAACCACAGATAATAAAAATTAAGTCTATTGGATCTTTAAAATTATCTCAAATTCTGGAAGAACCTGTACTTGCAGATTTTGGGTTTGTTCTGTCTTCTCTCACATAAAGAAAGTCCCAAAAAAATTGGGGTTAAAGCCCTTTTAGCTACAGCCTGTGCCTGTCCAGACCACTCCAGAAGCCCCCCTGTTGGACATCAATCCCTGTTTTTTGCTTCTTCTCAGTAATTTTGTACTGAATTGCCTTCTAGGAGGTGAGCACCAATCTCTTTCAGCCTGGGTACTAGAGGGTGTGTTATGGAAATATCCTTCTTTCTCCAAATACCCAAATATCTCCCAAAGGAATGGCTAATCTCCTTCCCTACAACTTCTACTGCAAAGTAAATTCTCTTTTTCAGCTTTCCAAACTGCACTAAACTTGCTGAACAAACCCTCTGACAGTTCCTTTGTCTTGATAATGCTGTCAATACATTAATCTTTTCCCGTTAGCATCTAATCTCAATTTTTTAAATGTTCTAATTGATTTTCTATGAATTCAATTCTGAGATTAAGAGTGGTGTTATCTCTAATTAAGGTGTCTGAAAGCCGCTTAGTATTCCCCATTTCCTGCTTTTTAAGTACTTGGATTTTCTCCTCAACACCTGCTGAGTTCTCCTGCTCCATTTGAAGCACTCGTGAGCCTTTAACACCTCAGGTCTGGAAGATTTGGAGCTGAGTCAGCCAGGAGCAGCCTGGGTAGTGCCTGAGTATCTCCATTCACCAGAACATGTTAAAAATCCATTGGAATTCTCACTTTTGTTCTCATGGGGAGCACTGCATCCCACTGTGGGTAAAAGGAAAGCTGTCCTGTCCCCCAAAACTCCCTGACGGAGTTGCTTGTCATAAAGAGAGGGAAAACCACAACCACTGGGTCCTGTCCTTCTCCAAAGCTGTGTAATCATCCAAGGACCTTCATCAGTGCTTCCTTACCTAGCTAAATTACTTTGGAGCTTCCAAGGGAGAGGACCTGTAATTTACACTTTAGGAGGAACACAGGCCCCGGGTCCTCAATTCAGCTTAAATGATCTGAATGGCCAATCCAGGCACTAATTTTCAAGGTGGGGAACAATAATTCCTGCCAGAGCCTGATTGTCTTATTCAATTAAAGAGTGAAAATGCCCTTTACAAAGTAATACCAAGCTTCTCTAGAGGGAAAAAGTGGAAGGTCACAATTAAATTAAACACAGGGTGAGTTGAGGGGGGCGGGGAACCCTGAGCTGGCTTGATTTTTGTTCATGCACCAAGAAACCCAGAGCACAGAGACATATGCTGGGAAGCGGTAGAGCTGGTCTACATCTGGCCTTTGTTATTTTTTGCCTTGCTTTTACAGAGTTAGCAGCATAAAATATTAAATTTCTCTTCTGAGCTGAGCACAGGACTTGCTCTGAGCAGTAAGTGTTGATGCAGCCTTAGGGCTCCTGCTCCAAAGCCCATCTGCAGGCCAGAGGCACAGCTGAGGAGCTGCCCCTCTCCCAGGGAGGGGCACAGAGGGAATATGTGTTTAATATTTTATATTCCCAAACAGTTTTCTCACTTGTCACGGCACGGTTCATTTGTCACCTGTCATCACCAGAGTCACTTCGCCGTCTGCAGGAGTTTTCTCCAGATTGGAGAGCTCTTAAACACAGATTTCTCTTCCTGGGCTGAACCTTGAGGGCCAGATTTATCCCTGCCACGACTACACTGATTTTGCCCGACTTCCATGGGAGATGGGCCTGGCTGCTGTGGCAAGTGTCCTTTTGGCAGGGGGGTTAATTCTTATCCAAACCCTTTCTCCTTCATATTTCCCACTGCTCCCACAGCAACGGGTTTTTAACTAAGTGGAGATGGGTCAGGAACTTCTCCCTTCCCTCAGACCTTGTTGTTGAGGACCTGTAGCTGTGCCCTGGTCCTGCAGAAAGTTTCTCTTGCATCCCTGTCCTGGGTTCTGATGGGTACAGTCCCACTTCAGGCAACTAATTCTCTTTATAATGTTTCTACCAACAAAATAATAATCAAGGATTATAATACATACAATAAAAAATGGCAAGGAAGAGAGGAAAAGTGGCAAGGAAGAGGGGGCTCACACACTGCTGACAGTGTCTGTGCCTATTTCAGCCCTTCCCAAATTCCTGCCCAGCCCTTTGGAGATCCAGCACAGAATTACTTCTTGTAGAATTACCCTGAGTTCCCCCCAGCCACCACTGCTTTATCTCCCTCATTCCAGCTGCAAAGCCCTCAAAGAATTCCTTCCAATGGGAATTTCAAGATTTACCCGAGTGATTGATGTAGGGGATTTTTGGATGTGAATCTTGTCAGTGGGATTTCAGGTGTAGGTTACACTATTTGTTGTTCTTGCTGTAGCATTTAGAAATGGATATTTACAGCTCAGTGCATTCTCTGTGCCAGATGTGGTTTTCCTGTCGAGAAAAGCGATGCGTGTGACCTCATTCCTTCACTCCACGAAAAGTCCAAATGTTACACACTGATCTCCTTCTTCAATATAAGCTACAGAATAGACAAGTTTATCTGACACCTTAAAACATTTACACAGGATCAACCTTCACTGCAAAATAACTGATCAATTAATTTAATTGTTTTGATTTTTAAAAAAAGCCAATCATTTATTCCAAATAATTTAGTATTTTTTTTCCCTTGCAACCCTGCACCATGACTTTTTTTGTCACATGAAAAAACAAAGAATCTCATGAGAAAATCGTGGATATTTCACTCAACAATTTATTGGAATCTACATCATCTTGTCTATAATGAAAGGGGAACAGATAAAATAGCAAATCACCCAGACTGCAAATGTAGACTGGTTTTATCCTTCCCAAGTATTAAATTTTATCAATCAGAATCTATCAGCTCCGGGACCTGTGGATGCTTTGTTCCCCACCATATCTCAATCACATATATTGCTTTTCCAATACAACTGGCAATGGGCTGATTTAGGATAAACACTCTTAAAGGAACTGAAGAAGAGTAAGTAATATAGAACTAAAAGATAATCTTCAAATACTTCTGTGTTCCCTGTTACTACTTTATCTGCCTGGTTCACTGCCTGTAATGCTCCTTACAACCTCTCTACAATGTAGATGTCTGTTTCATAGATAAAAAACCTCCTTTTATAATAAAAGTCTAAGGAACTAACCTGGAATAAAGCAGCCTTAACCAAGTGCTGATACAGCAGAGCCTTGAACACAGTGGTTAAGTACTCTGGGAGAGAGGTTTAAACCATTGGAGGGGCAGAAAAGTGGAATTTCTGATGCTGTCTGGTCTGTTACAACGTAAAATAAACAGGGAATGTTGCTCCCATGAGCTACAGGACGTGTTTAACAGGAGAGAGGAGGCCGTGGCTGCACTTGGTGTTGATGGACATTGCATGGGCTCTGAGAAAGCAGAGAAGACTAAAATAGGGGGTGATGGAGAAAGCAAAGCCCTGCCTTATGGAGACACGCCCCTAACTTCTGGTTTTAAGATTCCAGGCTGTACTCTGTGTCTTCAGGAATGTCAGGAGATTTGCATAATCTTATTCTTGTGATCTCAGCGCTTTAAAATAGAAACTCTATTATCACCCTGCCTTGTCCTGTCAGCAGGCAGGTGAAACCCTTCCAGGCTTCCTGCTTCCTCACTGCTGAGTGGTGGTTCCTGCTTTTCCTGGAGCCTGGGAGAGGCTCTGTGTGCACAGAATTCTGCAAAGAAATGAACACCGGGAAGTTCATTGGAGATACAGGAAGGCGAGCTGAGTGTGATGAGGTCTTGCAGAGGTTTTGGTCTTGGAGTGATTAAATTGCATCACTTTAGAGGGTTCTCTGCATGTGTTCTGCTCAAGGTGGCCTTGAAGGATGCCCAGTGCCCCCATTTGGGGTGGGTAGAGCAGGATAGAGACCCCTTAGAGATCCGTCCCTGTTGGAATCAGCCCAGAGGAGGCCACCAAGTTGCTCAGAGGGCTGGAGAACCTCTCCTGTGAAGACAGCTGGGAGAGTTGGGGCTGCTGTCCCTGGAAATGTCATATTCCTTACAACAATGGTTCTCACCAGGTTTTTCCTGATTTTCCGGGGAAACACTTTGAAATAAAGGGGAAAAGAAGAAAACATGCCTGAGGCTGCTGGGTCTGCTCCACGGAGAGCATCCATTAAGCAAAGACCTTGATGTGGTCTCCTGCCATGGGAACTGCTGCAGAGAGAGCTGGAACATTGGCACAGTGTCCATAACAAACAGAAGTGATAAATGAAAGTTCCCTTTCTTTTCACTCCAAGCAGAACTTTGACAAAATACAGGGTTTATTTCCTGTAACTCATTCTGCTCAGAGCCTGGCCCTCACCTCCCCACACCAGGGAGGGTGGCTGCTGCTGCTGCTGCAGTGATATTGGATTCTGTACCTGTGCTTCAAAGTCCAAAAGGCAATTTTGAGCTGTGAGCCTGTTCACTGACATATGGAAGAGATGACAGCAGCACTTCCATCCTCCAGACAGGATCGATCCACAGCGAGTGTTCCCACTGCAGGTTGCATTTTTTCCTCACTGGCTCACAGGAAGATGCAGACTGGGAGGTGTTACCAGGACCACCAGGAGGGCTGCCCAGAGCATGGAAAGGAGAATTTTATGGCTGATTCTCCACATATCTGCAGTTGAGATGTGTTTCTGCGTCAGAGGAAGGTGTCCCTGCCTGTGGAAGTGGGGTTGGAATGAGACGAGCTTTAAGGTCTCTTCCAAACCATTCTAGGATTAAATATAAGGCCACCCTCTTAAAGCAGAGAGGTGGGGTCAGTGCATTACTCAGCACATGTAGGGTAGAGAATCATGCTGGAGTGAGGACAGAGGCTTGGGGCTGTTCAGCCTGGAGAAGAGAAACTTCACAGTGACCTAATTGTGACCTTCGAGTGCCTGAAGGAGCTACGAGAAAGATGGAGAGAGACTTTGGAAAAGAGCCTGGAGGGACAAGACAAGGGGGAATGGCTTCCAAACTGGCAGAGGGCAGTGTTAGATGGGATTTTGGGAGGAAATTCTTGCCTGTGAGGGTGGTGGGGCCCTGGCACAGGGTGCCCAGAGAAGCTGTAGCTGCCCCTGGATCCCTGGAAGTGTCCAAGGCTGGACGGGACTTGGAACAGCCTGGGACAGTGGAAGGTGGCAGAGGATGGAACTGGATGATCTTTAATGTCCCTTCCAACGAGGCCATGCCATGATTCTGTGTGGATGTAGACAAGTCTGTGGCTTTACCTGATGTGTCCCTAAAGAGGAAAAGGGAATGTAGAAAACCAAGTCAAACTTTTGGGGATGTATTTTGTATTTTTGATGGTGGCCTTTTCCTGGCACTGGCAAGCTGAGTTCTTCCTCCTTCCTGCTCTTCAGTTGGTCATCCCTGAGTGCCTGTTGAGCACTGAACTGAGCAGTTTATACCTCCTTTTGGAAAAGAAAGGCACTGCCAGAGTTCATTCCTGCAATCCAACTGCCAGGGAGCCTGATCAGTATTCCAGCCCTCGTGTGCAGTGATGAATTAACAATCAGCTTAAAGACCCAGAGAGCTTTACTCCAGGTGGTAGTTACAACAGCTAGCACACCTTTTAATCAAATACAATTGTTGCAGAGGGATTTCTGGACACACACAGCACCACAACACAACCCAGCCAGAAGTGTAGGTGTCATTTAGTCTTAAATTCATGCATGTCCAGACTTTGCAAATTCAGCCTATCTGATCCAAGCCTATTGATTTTTCCATTTTCTGTTTCAAAGCATACACTGCCAGTGAAAAGGGTTATGACATCTTGAGGCTGCTGGATTGCTTTGTGATGTTTCTGTAATTTGTGTGCACTCGAAGGTAAGTAACACGATGAAGTAATCAGATGAAAAGTGGGCTTTCATGCTGGCTGAGCATCTCCCAGCCAGCCCCTCCAATAGGGCCCTGCTAAAGCTCAGCCTGTCACCATCCAGCAAACACTAAATGGATTTGATTTGGCTTAATATATTCCTCCCTGAAATGGTTAAATGCTAATGATGGACTGTTACTTTTGTGTTTCAGAATGGCAAAAACTCAGTCCACGAGGAATTATTGCCTCTAATTTATTATTTCAGCAAAACTGTGTCTTCTGTCTCTGACAAAGAGCACGTGGAAGCTCTTGGGAGCTGCAGATTTTATTCCAAGTGCTCCAGCAGTGTCACTCTCAGCCACGCGGCTGTGAGCACATCATCACTGGCCAAGAGCGGGGAGGGTGGCAGTGTTGGAAAAACACTATTGAGAAAAAGCACCAAGCAAAACCCTTGAGCACCACTTTGAAAACCAGGAGAATATGGTTGGAGCCCAAAAAGTCCAAGGAGAAATCCTTCCTGGGTCTGTAGCATTGTGGGGAACTTTAAAATATGGGGTCTAATGGCTCCACTGTGTGCCCTCCTGTGTGGTTCAAGGCAAAGTGACTAATTCTAAGCATGAATTTAGATTGTTGTCATTGTTTCTCAGAATTTCAGGCCTGAGAAAGCTGCAATCAGCATGACTTTTATCATCAAGGGTAGAATAATTTGACTGAGAATCAAATTTAAGATCCCTAAGCAGCAAGGTGCTTTCAATTAATACTGAATTTGCTGGGTTTATGCCCTGAATAATTATTAGGTTCACATATGATTCCTTTTCATTGTGGAGTCTTTTTTTGTTCTAGTTTGTTTAATTGCACTCTTATTTCTCCTGCGTCTCTCTTAATCTTCTGCTATAGATGCGTTTGGGAAGTAAAAGAACAAGTAACAGGCCTGGACAGGCTGTTTCATGCAGCCTGTTATGGGGATTTCCCTCAAGACTACTTGTTTGCACACAGTTATTTTTGCTTAAAACTGAGGAAATAATTAAAGCAAATCCCCCATGTGCCTTTGGAGAAAGTTCTGGTTGGAGCCATACTGAAGCAGTTTTCCCTAACAGCTTTTTTGTTTGTCTTTTTTTAAGGCATGAAATGCCTTAAACAAAAATGCCTTAGGAAAAATTTCATCACTGAAAGAGTGGCCAAGCTTTGGAACTGGCTGCTCATGGCAGTGGTGGAGTCCCCATCCCTGGAAGTGTTCGTAAAACGAATAGATGTGGCGTTTTGTGATGTGGTTTATGAACGGGGGGGATTTGGGCAAAGGTTGGACTGGGTGATCTCGGAGGTCTTTTCCATCCTTAATCACAGAATCACAGAATTAGAGATGTTGGAAAAGAGCTCGGAGATCACCCAGTCCAATCTGTGACCTGAAACCACCTTATCAACTAAACCATGGCACTGAGTGCCTCATCCAGTCTTTTTTGAAACACCTCCAGGGACTAGACTCCACCGCCTCCCTGGGCAGCCCATTCCAATGCCCAATCACTCTTTCTGTGAGGAATGTTTTCCTAATGTCCAGCCTAAACTTCCCCGGGTGCAGCTTAAGACCGTGTCCTCCAATGATTCTGTGATTCTAAATTCTGTGAAAGCTGAAGGAAAACCTTCCATGCCCTCATCTCTTCCTTCAAGCTGACTCGTGCCTAGTCCCAAGATGAGCTCCCCAGGCCTTTGACTTCCCTTTAGGCTGAGCTGCAGCGTTCCAGGTGACCTTGTGCTGGACATCACCACTGAACTGGAAGGGGAAAAGCCCCGTGGGTGGCAGGCCATGACCCCAGACTCCAGCCTGGATGGGGACCCTGCTCCTGTGTTTGGCTCTGGCTGCACAAGCCGAGGCCTGACACCAAAGCTTTACAACAACTTCCACCTCAACAGCTCCAGCTCCTGCAAAACACACGTGGGCTGCTCCAAGTGTGCAGCAGGCAGGGGAGCAGGAGATGTACAGGATTTATAGGGAGCTTTCAAGTTTATTTATGACAAAACAACCCTTGTGCAGGAAGCAGGGATGCCAAGGGCCTGCCAGCCTGTGTATCCCGCTAATGCATTTACGCGCTCCCTCTCCCTGACGCTGTCTCTCATTTTCAGCTTGTAGCTTTAATAATCTATGCCACTGCCTTCTGTACAATATTCCTCCTGCAGCTTTCCTTTGACAGCTCTGGTTTTAATAGAGGATAAGCACCAAACTCCAGCTGAACCTGAAGACATATTTCTAATCTCGTCCTGCATTTATTTTGCTTCTCGGAGAACTTCCTATCTCGAACAGAGGAAAAAAGTATTTTTCACATATTAAGTTGACATGTTGAATAGGTTTCTGGAGGTATCATTAATTCAAACTCCAACTCAGAGTTAGTTACCTTGTAGTAAAGAGACAAATACACATAAACCCTGTTACTTGGATAATAGGTTTGATTCAATTCTTTATCAGGGAGATCACAATAATATGCCAGTCATTCCAGTCCAGGGAAGAATCCCATTTTGTGAGGTGTTGAATGAAAGTGTCATAACAGCAACGTGCTGCCTGCCTGGATTTGAAGATATAGCCTGAAGTATTGGTTGAAACAAAGAATTAAATTGGATGGCAACATGAAAATAAGAAACAAGGAAATGTTGACTGTGAAATAAGTGTTTCAAGATAATTTGTTCCACTATTCTCATCAGGTCATTATGATGTTTTCCATGTACTGTGGGGTTTTTTCCCTATTGTAAGATGACTTAAAACTCACAGTTCTGCAGTGATGCCACTAAATTGAAGCATTTTTCTGTAAATTTGAGTTTGTCAGTGTAAATAACAGCCTTTGTCTGTCCTCTCTCTTCTGCATGGGGAAGGATGTAAATATCTGTCACCACTACTGGAAAAGTGGTGTAGTGCTTGATTATGGGATAAATTTAGCATTCCATGGTGCTGTTAGAGCTGGAGGACTGGAGCAGGCTGAGAGCTGGGGCCAAACCAGACCCGGCTCTGGGATCTGCTCCCTGCAGGAACTTTGGGAAGTGTTTGGGTGGGGGTATAAAGCTTAAATAAAGGAACTGCTTGACATGAAATCCTGAGTAATCACCAGAGCCTTCTTTCTTTTGCAGATATTCCTGGTTTTCCCTTCTCCCCCCGTTTTTAAAAAAATTGTTTTACACCTCATTTGTGCCTCCATTTAAGGATATTCCCTTTCCTTAGGTCTTTTCCCAGCTCCCTCCCTGGCCTGCCTTGGTTCCTTGGGGATTACAGACTCCACGGACAATTTTGAGGTGGTTGTCTATTCTTGCTCCTTTCTAAAAAGGCATTTTTTCTGTCACTAAACAACTTTCACCTCCAAATCTTGAAATAATTTCCCACACAGAAAGACTGGCTTGTAAAAACATTTCAGCACAAAAAGTGGTAAAATAATGAATCAAAATTTTATTCTTTTTACATTTGACCAGCTCTTGGAAATCAAAGCTCTTTGAGAAATTCAGGGTAAAATGTTATTAAATGAGATACCAGTGATACACCTTTTGATCAGGTCTGCTGAAAGACACTCTGTGAACCAGCCTGACCTCTGATGTCTCCTTTGTGTAACCCCTGTGACACGAGGTTTGCTATGAGAAATGGAACAAGATTAATAATTAATTCGTTTGCTGGTGTCTGAAATAGCGACACAAGGTTGGCTTTAGACACATGTTTTATTAATGAGCTTTGAAAACAATTGCTTTCTCCCAGCAACAGACTGCTCTGAGCTTTAGACTGAAAAAAAAGGCTGGAGGGAATATCTGGAGTTTTTTGGTTGCCAGTGTTGTTCCCCCTCTCCCCTGGGCATTTACAGAACTCGGTCACCACATCCAAACCTTGTGAAAAAGGTTGTGAAGTTGTGAAGAAGTGAAACGGGGAGCAAAGACGAAATAAATTTTAAATCATCTCAAGACAGACAACGTGCTCGACCTGAGGGAGCTGAAATGTGAAATATCTCAGAGCGCAGCTCACACTTTTACACACTGTGTAAGGAAAAAGAGAGTTTCTTTGGTAACATAAGGAAGTATCAGTGTGGCAATTAGGGGAGCAATGCTTTTGTGTCTGAATTAGACCTCATTATCTACAGAAAACTCAAAGCACAACTTTTTGCAACAATTCCCTCCCTGTCCCCCAGCTGTAGCTACCTGTGGGATAACAACAAAACCACTGTCCTGAAAAGTGGAAACACCTTTATTAAGTGAAAATAATTGTGCTCATCTTCCTTGACCTTTCAATTTCCTGATTTTTATTCTGCCTCCCGAGGGCAGCAGCCATCAGATGTCTGGTTTTGTTATTAATATTTTGGTTTTTTAGGAATAAGCAGTGGCGAAGGAAGTCAAACCTTTTGGACAGAATCCCCAATGATCCTTTAATTACCCAGTAAATTACAGTCCATGTGCAGAATTAATAGGAAAATAATGCTCTAATAAATATGATCTTCCCAACTTACATGCAAATTGAAGCTTTGCCTTCCTGCTCAGAATTGTTCCAAATGAATTTGTGGCCAAACACTGGTATGTTCCAATATCCTGATTTTTATGTGGGTTATTGATTGCCAAGCTGCCTCCAACCAACCTGTAGTGATAACTCATGGTAAGATCAATATCTGTGCCATTTTGCTTCCACCTTTGAGGGGAAAAAAATCAAATTATGCTTATAATTTACAGAGCCTATTTATCTTAAACAGTGTGCTGTAGCATACCTGTAATGATAAAAATGTAGTTAAATATCACAAAATTAGATCATTTTTCACGCACGACTGCTTCTTACATCAATCTTAACAATAGCAATAATGGTATTCTTTGGAAAATCTTTACTTTAGTCACCAGTGTTCACCCAAATGTCCACCAAAAGTAATTATAACTTATTCACACGAACTTATCCATTCAGTCAGGAGGGGGCTTTATACCTTGTCCACAACAACATTATTTTTGTTCTATGAATGGTACCTGAATGTGCTTTGCAAATGATTAACCATGAATTTGGCAACAAAAATGCTTTGGCGATGTAGATCAGGAAGGATTGCACTTCAGAGGGCAGGACAAAAGCTGGGAGGGAAGTTTTTGTACAGCAAGTCTGAGACTGATCATTTAGTGATGAGAGCACTGCTATTTTAAATCATCATTTGTCCCAGTGGGTCCCCTAAGCAGGAAATGGATTGCGTCTGCAACATTACCCAGCTGTTTACAGATGTCAAAATACAATTTCTCTTTCAAAGAAAATAAATACTGTGTTTTTCAGGAAGGGAAATTTTGGGGCTTTGCCATTAGTCACATTAGGGTTGAATTTTCCTTGCTCACGTGAGGGCCAAAGGAAGGATAAAGGACTCAGCCACTGAGGCCTTCAAGTCTGGGGTCTGTTAATGCCACTTCTTAAGTGGTCAGCAATCCTAAAACTACACAACCAGGTATTTTCTTCTCCTGATTTTATATCCAGAGCCATCTCCTCAGCCTTTATCATTTCTGTTGATCTGTGGGTGTGATTCCGAGCCCTCCATCGGATGGAAGGATCACACAAAGGTTGCCAGTGGCTCACCTTGGGTTCCTGGCAGTGCCCAAACCAAGGGCAATCATATCCTTGTAAATTATCTGAAGGATCACAGCAGAAAAAATATCCATTTCTGCTTATGTGCAGAGTTCCTGACAGGGAGGGCAGTTTTCCCTGGTAACAAATTGAAGCACACTCATACTTTATCCCTGGAAATCTGACCTGGATACACAGCACAAGATTCTGCCAGTCACCCCCAGCCCTCTCTCCGCACGCTCACACTGCTCAGGGGCTGTTTTTGTGCAGGAGGGTTCCCACACTGAGCTGTGAAATGCAATTCTGTGCTCCCAGGGAAATCTCCACAAATGCAGGGAGTGCCCTGACCTTCAAGTGAGCACTTGTTGTTTTGAAAGATAATGACTGATTAATATGAAATCAATGGAATTCTGTGAGCAAGGTCTAATAACACAAAATAATTTCTCTGGATGCCTCCCCTTCCATGAATTCATCCACACTGAGAGATTTGAATGCAACACTCAACCCTCAGGAATTCTTCCTACAAATTCCAGCCTATTTTTTGTGTTTCTGTACCTCTGCTGGATTCCTTTTTTTATATTTGCTATAGCTGGTCTAGTTTTTGCTGTTATTTTAGTCTATTTGGGCTATTTTTTTTAATTTAAAAGCAAAAGTGAGGAAGCCTTGTCTGGGTTTCTGAAGGGATCACATCCCAGCATTAGGATTCTGCCATATTTCAGGATTTACATTTGCTACAAGTTGTCTAAAGCTTTCCATTTTCTAATCTAAGATATTCTGGTATTTAATTTGCCAGTTCTCTTTAATTTTGGAATCAATCACTGAAATAACTGCTGTCATCATTGCATGGCTCCCAATTAAGATCTATAATTGTTTTTCCAAACAAATGCAAAGATGTTGGCTTAGTTGCTGCAAATGAATTCTTCACAGTATCCCCATAATCATTCTAATCACCATGGTACAATGATTATTAAACTTTGCATATAGATCAGGGTTCAGCTCCTGGTGTGGGCCTTTTCCCTAATTAATATGTTTACATCACTGAAGGAAGTGAATTAATGAATTCATGTGGTAGACAATGATTTAATGGCTTTGTGTGTTCTGCAGTGTATTAATACACAGAAATCTGGATAATTATTTTAGGGAATTTTTAACATAAGCCCATTAAGGCAGGGATCATCTACATATTTTTGTGAATTTTTTCATGCAACCATTGGAAAATACTTTTCCTCAGTTGTAGGAAATGCATCCTGGATTGTTTTTCTTTCACCAATTGTTTCAGAACCTAAACTTTAAAAAATTTCCTATATTCTGATGCTGAATTATCAGTTCCCCGGGAGCCCAAGGACTGTGAGTGGGTGTGTGCTCACATGATTGAGTAAATTATCTTTTCAGTGTGCTGCTATAATAAAAATATCAATATTTTTAAGACTTCATTGTGTTCTATACTTCTCAGATTATTTGCATTCCAATGGAAATGTCCTGCCAAGCCACCTGAGACTTTCTTGTAGTTGGGAAAAGGATTTGCAAAACCCCCCTTCATGTACAACATTTCCAGTGAGGAGGAACACAGGAAGTTTAAAAACTCTTGACTGTGAACAAGACACCAGAGGGTGAAGGAGTTTTTCATTCCACTTTTGAGGCAGGATCTGCATTGAGCCAAGGAACAGCATTCCAGGGAACAAGGACATGAGAGTTGGGCTGCAATTTCTTATTCAAGGGTGGACTTTTGGGATTGCTGGGAATCACTCTCCACTTTGATTTGATGCAATGGTTATGAACATATTTGATGTCGTTTACAATCCTTGTAGGTTTGTGCTCTGTTCCCTCCCTCACATTTGTGTGTTCCAGTTATCCTCGTGGTGCTTGGATTTGGATTGGATTTGAATCTCTTTATCTCCTTTTAGTGCAGCACTCCGAATTGGGCTGGAATATTAAAATGTTGTTCTAATGAATGCTGCTTATGCTGCCCTTGGATTTATTTATTGGTTCCATTGACTCCTCTCTGAGAAGATTATTGAGGGGAAAACACCCTCAGTCACCAACTTGCATGAAAATGCAGGATTGTGGGATTGCTCTGGATATTGAGTGGAAGCGCAGGAAAAGAGAGCACCTGAAATCAAACAAAAGGTGTCAAAATGCTGCTGGAAGCACTGCAGGGTGTTCATGCATAGGCTGTAAGTAAAAAAAAACCTATGTAAAATTCACTGAGTTAATTGGTGATAAACCCTCTGGTGACTATAAAAAGCTTAGGTGCAAACAATGATAAATCTAATTTTAAAAGTTGTGTTTATTTACCAGCCACATCACACCAGGAAACACCTGGAATAATGTCCCTGATATTATAGGCAATTTTGACTTTATAAAAAAGACATAAGGGACAAAATGATATTTCTCAGAACATTTATAGAGATTTCTTAATAATTTTAGAGATGCTTCCATCCATATTTTTGTCTCCAGTGTAATCTGTGTTCTTTGTTACTTCTAACAGGAAAACTGTGTCTCATTTTTATTACTCAGCCCTTCCACCTACAGTTCTACACAATTCTTGCACTGTGCTTCGCAGACACACAGTATTTTGAGGAGGAGTTGCAAAAAATTATCCCTATATTTGACAAGTTTGTAAGAATAAAAGAGTACCCAACAAAATAAAACTTTTAGGAAATGCTAAGCATTTTTTTTTTTATTTCAAGAAAAGGCATTTATCAGCATATTTCTTGATGTAAAAAAATGCTAAATAGCAAATTAACTCATCTCTAACTTTCTTCCTGTTGGAGTGGTTCTGTATTTCTGAATCAAAGAGAAACCTCCAGCAGTCCTTGCTGTTCTCAGCCATCACTCAGCAAAGGAAATGATTAAAATTTCATACTGGGCTTGATTTCTCAAAAATTGTCAGAACTTTAAATATATGGGCTCAATCCTTATCTGACAAAGGCAGCATTAGCTGTGGTGAAATCAAAGCAAAGTGAAAAGCTCCCTGTTCCTTCCAAATTGTGGTGTAATTGCAGCAGGGATAGTCTGTTAACTTCTAGTTGACCTCAGGGCTCCAGGATCCATCCCCAGATGTTGATCCCATCTCCCTGGAGCCACTGAGGCTTTGAAAAATGTCCTTATGGTGCAGAAACCCAGGGAGTTTAATTAATGGGTGGGTAGAAAAAAGTAAAGGTAAAATGTGGATATCAAATATGTGATGGGGGAGACTTCCCAGCTCTCCAGCCTGATGGAAGCTGCTGTCTCTGCTCTTTGTGGGTGGGAGGAATCCATGGGAGGACACGAGAGTCCAGGAATTTCTAGGAAGCTGCTTCAATGGATGTGAAAGCAAAGGGTGGATGAACTGGAAAGACTTGAACTTCATGGCCTGAACCAGTTGATGTTCGTGTTGAGAACAGGGAGAACAAGTGGGTTGGGAAGTAAGTGAGGATTTCTACTCCTAGGAGGAGAAGTTGCATTGTGAAAAGGAAATTGAGGGTTCCTTTCATAAAGGAAATTAAGGGTTTCTTTCCCAACACAGTGTCTGGAGACAAATCAAGCCATGAAGTCCTAAAGCCAAGCTGATATCCAGTGGTGGCACTCTCCAGGGGAGGCTGTGGTGGGAGCAGTTAAAAGCTCTCCAATAAATATTCTCTAAGAATTTGATAGGATACGATTTTCTTTCACGTCTTGCATGAATGATTTATTTTTTATGGGTAATCTTCCTTCACCTCAACCATTACTTTCCCCATTAGTTTTTGAAGAAAGCACAATGTCCTTTTTTTTTTTTTCCCCTAGATTCCCCGCTTTTCCTCTTATCCAACTTGGATTTCCAGATCCTTGGGGCAATGAGTTCTATTATAAATGGTGAGTCCATAGTTACTGAATAAACAAAAAATTCTCTGTACCAAGGTTTTATGAAGGGAGTCTTGGAAGGTATTGGAGATAAACAAACACCATAAATGTGTACATGAAATGTTGGAATTAGAAGAGGGGAAGGGTGTTGCTTTTCTGCTTTCCAAGCATTTATTAATGTATGGAAAGTTTTATCAACTACAGATGTGCAGCACTTCCATTTTCCCATTTTTCACAGCTGTTCTGTGGATTTAGAATTAATTCTGTATATTTTAAAACACTTTGGGGGTGATTTTCCGTTATTTTCTTTCCCTGTGTTAATTTTCTTTACAGCAAAGCAGCAAAAACATTTTTCCTTCATTCCTAGAATTTACTCTAAACTTTGTCTGTTCTTGCTGTGAGCACTCAGCACATTTTAGGGTGTTTATTTATGGTCGTGCAGTGACTAAAACACACTTCAAAGAGTGACAGTGGGACAATATTTCCCCAAGGTTGACTTCACCTGTAGTACGGCAGCGGATATCCCTTGGCTGTGCAGTTCAGGAGGATCTCTGGATTTGCTGAGCCCATGGAATAAGTGATATCATATGGCTCTTGGATAAAAATAGGCCCATGAAGGGTTTCTCCCCCTGTGAAAGAAAAACAATAATTTAAGATTAGGTGTCTTTAGTGTGTCCTTCCACATAAAATTGTCCTTTGGAGTCCTTTGCTTTCAGCTGCAAGTTAAGGTCTGCTATGATATTCAGCAGAGAATCCACCTCCAGACACTGGACTATTAAGGAAGAAATATTTCAAGGCTGATTGATAATAAAATCGCAGAGCTCAGGTGCTGGTGATTTATTCTGCAGGTGACAGTGAAGCCTCTTTGCATATTTCCCATGGAAGCTCTATGGGCAAGTGCTAAATGTGCCCATCCAGCTCATCCTTGTGTTGTGGATCGGGACTGGCAGCAGGAAAGGACGGAATTGTGGACCTGTGGCTCTGTGTTTGGTGCTCCCTGGTCACAGCACACTCACCTCCTTCTCCTCTAACCCTTCCCATCCTTTGAGGTATTATTTTTGTATATTTTATGTATACGTCTTTTATAGTGGCCTGGGGTTTTTGTTTGTTTGTTTATTGGTGTTTTGGGCTTTTTCCCCTCCCTTTTTCACTCCTTTTAAAACAGGAATAGCATTAAATAATCAACCTTTATTTCACATGCAAAGTGAAATGATTAATTGCAAGGCAAACAAGAACTATTTTTATTTTTTGTGGTGATCTTCCTTGTTCTGGGGAGCAGGGGAGAAGACAATTTGTTCAGCAAACCTTGGGGGCAAGGCAGAGCAGCTCTCTGAGATGGTGGCTGGGTCTGCTTAAATAATCTTTGTTTCTTTTCCTACTACTCTTCCGGGTTTAATCCCTTGACAAATTTGAAGGTTTCTTTTTTCACTGTTTCTACAATTGACCATTTGACTTGTCTTTACTTTGGGAGGAATTTTCTTCCCTTCTGGGTTCATTTTCTCAGCCTTTCTTGTTACCTTTGCAGAACTGCCAGGGAGAAGTTTTTCTGAAGCCCCAAAATGACCCAGGGATCATCATTCTGCATTTTAAATCCATGGACCTGGCTGGGCTAGGGGAGCTACCTGATGTACATAAAAATCCCTGCTTCACCTCATGAAAATGTAAATATTTTGGTATACTTGGAATTAATTTCCCGTGATTTTTCCTAAATGGAATTTGGACTCATTTGTCATTTGCAGACTATTGAATATCCTAATTTTATATCCCCTTCCCATGTCCTTAGTGCAGCGGGCCCTCAATGTGTAGAATAAGGACATAATATTTTACAGCTCCTTTCCAGTGGACATGTCACAGTCCCTGTCACAAAAATCCTGCCCATGAATTTTAGTAGAGGCAGCTTCTTGCTGTTGTTTTGTTTTCTCTTTAATATCCTTTTCTTGCTGGCTGATCTGCAGCAGAGAATAACATCAAATTTGTGAGAAATGATGTGCACTCTCAGAGCCAGTGGTGTCCTAGGAGTCCATCTCTTATTTATAGAGAAGGTCAGGCTGGTCATTTCTAATTTCCTGATGCATCCTTTTGTGTTTCCTATAGAGAATGGCTGTATATTTCCTCTCCATCCTCCAGGTTCAATACAATCCCCATGATTTCTCCAGAGATACACATGACAAATGCATTCTTGTAGAGCTGTTTGCTTTTGTTAAGATTTAAATAATTCAGATTTTTTTAAAAAAACTATTGGAATACGAATATTTGATTAAATGCATGGTTTCTATACATAAAAATCATGTGTGAATCCTCAACATGGTGCTTGAAAGAAAATATAAACTCTTGTTATGGAACGTTTGATAAGAAGTTAAAATGTATTTCTTTATGGTGTCAAATCAGTTTGATCTCCATAAAGACCATAATTATGCCAGCCTGAATTCAAAGCCAAAGGAGGAAAATGAATCAACATTCCTTCATTCATTACTTGGTATTGTCTTCAGCCAATGCAGGGATTAGCACAGTGCCAATGGAAGAGGAGGAACGCTGGTTTTTCCATAATTATGGAATCAGGAGGGAGTGTCCCAGTGCTTCTTGTCACTGTCTCATGGGCAGTGGGTGCTTCTATCACACCCTGATATTCCTATCAAATGGAGTTAAAGGGGTTTTACTCAGCCACAAGAAATATTTAAATATTTATGCTCTGCCTCATCCAGACAGGGAGAAAGAGGCACAAATCTGGAGTTCACACTTAATCAACCTAATTTCCAGCCAAATCCTGCTCCCTGTTCTTTCCTGTGTCTGACTCTGGTTGGCTTCATTTTCAGCTCCTTGTGAGGCCTCTGCCCGGCTGCAAATGCAAAGGAGAACAGCCCAAGAGCAGTTTAGGCTGGCCCAGGCCCAGTCTGTAATGTGAGTAAAGATAACTCAGTAGGCCAATATTGTAACTTAGCTGACTTTTATCCCTTTCCTACACAGATCTTCCTTCCCATTAGGGTTTTTTTTTGCAAAGTGGAGTTGGAATTACCATTATTCCAAACTGAGTGGTGACAGCAGATGAAAACTGTTTGGTGAAACTGAGAGTGTCCCAGAAGTATCACCCTCCATTTGCAGGGAAAGGTTTTAGGTTTGCCTGGGAGAAATCAGCTCCAGGGAGACAAACTCCAGAGGATTCCCTGCTCCAGGACCAGAAATGGGGAGTTCTGGTGGGCTGAGAGCACAGAGCAGCTGGGGCTGCCCCTGGATCCCTGGAAGTGTCCAAGGCCAGGCTGGACATTGGGGCTTGGAGCAGCCTGGGACAGTGGGAGGTGTCCCTGTGGGGTGGCACTGGATGAGTTTTAATGTCCCTTCCAACCCAAACCATTCCATGATTCTGGATGGACCATATCAGTGAATCCTCACGGAAGATCATAAGAAGAAGCTTCTAAATGCAAAACTGCCGTAATTCACATAAGCAAAGCAGATAAGGAGGAATTTATCCAGGCTATTAAGTTCCAGGAAGGCTGTAAATTCCAGGGGTAGTGAGTTTCTAATGAATCTTTCTTAATGTGCCTTAGATAGAGCTTCATATCTGATCCAAAACATTAATATGACTTTATGGGCCAAAGCTGACACCTGATTAAGAGGCCTCTTTTAAATCAGTGTGATAGTAAAACACCTGTCAGCTCCAGCAAAAGGGATGGGATAGGTGAATTAGACCCTTCCCCTTCTAATGACAGCAGAAAAGTGATGCAAAATCCAACTTATTCAAAATCTGTTTAATTTTTCAGCTGAAGACATTGGTAAATATTAATTGGAGGACAGGGAGTTTATGGGGTCCACAGATTTTTAAATGTCGTGGAGGGTTTCCCTGCAAAGAGCACTGGGTTTTTTGATTGAATCTTGTCAGAAGCAGAATGAAATGATTATTTCCCTCCTCAAAGGCCTGGACCAGGGAGCTCAAGGACTTTAGAAGGAGCCTGACAGATGCAAAATGAGAGGTAATGGATGAAACTCTGCTTGGTACCACCTAAAGTAACACACAAGTCTTCAAGGAGTCAGATTTTAACCCTGAAAGAGAAGATGGGAGAAGAGGAAGCAGAAAAAGGGCCATGAAAGTGTTCTGTGGAAGAAAAACCACTTGTCAGGAGCACAGGCAGCAGAGGCAGGATTCCCTCACTCCCTCCCAGTAACACCCAGTGAAACAGCAACACAGAGAAAGGGCCATTAGATCTTATAAGTCTGAGCAGGAAGAAGCTACCTGAAACCTGTAGGATTTTCCCAAAGGGCCTTCAACTTTCATGTGCTTTCTCCCTTCAGATGTTGATGTGCAGAACTCTGGAGACACAGGGCTCCTTTCAAGTCTCAGATTCTATTGTCAGAGTCAAATTGGGAGTACTGGTGGAATTCCACAGTGTCTCCGTTAGCTGACACCAAACCAGGGAGACATTTAGCTCCCTGTGATGTTGGGAGAAGGGGAGGCACTGAGGAGGCCCATGGGAGGAAGCCCTGGCACTGATGAAGTCAGAAAAACTCTCAGTAATGATGGGAAATTTGGCACTGGAGCCCAGAGTTTATAAATGAAACTGTCTATAAAGCGACAGCCAAGAGTGCAAGGCCTCGCTTTCACAGAATCATGGAATCATTGCATGGAAAAGACTTCCAAAACAACAAATCCATCCACTCAGCACCACCACCACCACATTCAGCACTCAACCATGTGCTCAAGTGCCACATCAACACTTCTTTTGAACACTTCCGATGCTAGTGATGCCGCCACAGCCCTGGGCAGCCTTTAGCAATCCTTTAGAACCCTTTCCATAAAGAAATTTCCCCTGATATCCAACCTAAACTTCCCCTGGCTCAACTTGAGGCCATTGCATCTGGGAAAATGGTGCCCCCTCCTTGAGATTTGAAAAACAGTGAGGGCAGGCAGATGAAAGGAGGCACAGCTGGAATCCGGCATTTCCCAGGAGCTGGCACTCCAAGTGCCCCTTCCTTTGTCCCCTCTTCCCATGCACGGTGGGTGGAAGTTGCCTGTGGCTCACTTGGAGAACCCCACTCTTGATTTCAGTTTGGAGATGTAACTTTTATTTAATTAAGGCTCCTCCAGCCCTAAATGGCACAGAAATCTGAAATGTTTGCAATAAATGGATTCTGCATCCTGTCAATTGTATTCCTTGAGAAATGAGGCAAATATTCCAATATTTTCCCTGTTATTTAAACAGGCTCTCTGTGGTGGGCCAGGTAGGGTGAGCTGAGGCTGATGTGGCAAAAAACATGTTCAGGTTATGAACTGACTGCACATTTTCCTTGGGTGTGAAAACAAACAATAAAACTCTAGAATATGAATTGAATTCCTAATATAACCATTATTGTCAGAATCTAGCATAGAAAATTAGGGTGTAATATATCACAGGTGATAATTAAGGAAGTATTATGCAAAAACTGTCGTATTTGTGAGAATTATGAGCCTTTTTCAACTAAATATATATAGGGACAAAAGATTTTGTCAAAATGTGACGCTCCCAACATTTTTTGAAAGTCCTCCTGTGATAACCAGTATCGCTTCAGCACTTTCTGGGAATATATTTGGGTAGCAGTGAATTTATTACCCATCTAACAGATACACACGTTCTAATCCCAAAATAATATCGGATGGATCCTTAAATGCCAAGATGTGATGTTTTCTCATCACGCTGAGTGCAGCAATCAAGCCTCAGATTTACAGGATACCGTGTTCCCTACAAACCCCCAAATATTCCCTCAAGATTCCAGAGCAAGAGTTCAAGTTGCAGAGAAGGAAAATTGCTCCTAATGGAGGGGTTGTGGAGAGCATTCAGTGGAGCTGCACTGATTTAAGCTTTCCACTGGAGATGAGCACAGATTTATGACCGATTCATTGTGGGGATATGTGGAAAGGTGCTCCAGGAGAGGGGCTATAAATACACCCATGTGTCACCTGTGTTAATAATGGAATATTTTACTGAAAAATAAACAAACATGTGAGCAACAGTGCTGAAATTCCTACCTGGGCCTGACTCTTTTTGGCTTTATGAGAAGATTTTCCGAAGACTTTGTGCAATTGTGGGAGATGAGACAAGTGAAATAAGAGGTGAAAATCACCTTTTCATTAGCGTGGGTGATTTGTTTCATGTCATGAACTTGGGCACGTCCTTCAGATGGAGAACTCTCGTGGAACAGACATCTAATTATGGAGACAAATATCCCTGATGAAGTTGGAGGGATGTGCCTTGCTGATGGATACTAATCCTGACGTGCCCCCTTCTCAATGAAATTTCATTAGTTTTTTGTGTTACTGGGCAAGATGAATAAATAATAATGAACCTTTTCCAATCTAGTGCACAAGCATTTTGTTCGCTGTAATTTCGGTTCTAAGGGAGCCCTAGATTCAATGACAGATTCTGTTTGCTGCATTGTACTCCTGTAATATTCATTTGGCACTGTTGCCAAACTGATTGAAGGCTTAATTCAATAATTTATACTGCAGGAAGTGATAACAGCTATAACATTTAATATCCTGCCACTTAAATAAAGCCAGCACTTTGTTTCTCTCTAACTTTTCTCTGTTTAAGATACAGCTGTGCTTTGCTCTCTTAGAGGATGGGGAGTGATTAAGCTCAGATGATTTTTGGCATTGGAATTTTGTGTGGTGACTCCCAAATTTCATGGAGGAAAGAGAGTGAAACAACAATTGAATAAGCACATAACAACATGAGAAATGGCAGTTCTGCTTACACAGAAAACAAGGGGAAAAAAAAGAAATTTGGGGAAATTTCAGACCCATTTGAGTCTTTGCAGCCCTTTGTCCCACCCAGTGACTCTGGAGACAGAGGGGGACAAAGGAGAATTGCTGCACTCAAAGATCCAGCCACACTGGAATGGAGAGAAACCATGGAAAGGGCCGGTTTGCAAACAGCTTGAATTTACTAAAGCAAGCAATGATTCCTCTTTGTTTCCAGAGGCCACACTTGGTGATTCCCACTCATGCTCAACAGGAAAAGTGTTGTAATGTGAAGCTGTGTTTTGGTTCTGCAGCACTGTGAGTCCCAGACCTCATAGAAATCCAGATACAATCTCCGTTCTACAGCACTGTGATGCAGGTGGGTGTTTATCTCCTTGTACAAATAATTTAAATCTTGTTTATTTATTTTGAATAACTGGAACAAAATGGCTCCTTCCCAGATGCTTGTTTTTCTCACCAGGGCTTAAATAAGAGGCAGGAATGAAACCAGTCAGGAATTAGCGGTAAGAACTTGACATCAGCAATGACTTTATCTGTAGATAGCAAGGTTTATATCCTGGGATAACACTTCGAAATTATTGAGATCATGGAGATAATAGAAAAACATGTGGAAACCACTTATTTTTGTAGCCCAAATTTCTGCCACAGCAAAAATTCCTCAGGACACAGAAAGATCTGATATAGAAATTTCAGGCTGCCACTCACTTCTTGCTTTCAGATGATTGATAACTCGGGAAGAAAATCTTGGGATATAAATCATCTCAAGCAATGATCGAGGCAAGATTAAAACACTCTTTATTTTCTTACATATAATTGAAGAGGAATGCAAGGGATATTTAAAACATTTTAAACCTAAGGCAGGTCCTGATTTAAATTAGATTATTCAGGCAGGATATTATCAAAATATTTATTGTACTGACTGACTGATTTGCATGCATTTGTCATCACAGCACTGGCATCCATTTGAAGGACCAAAACTAAATTTGAAACTCAAACTTTTAGAAAAAAAAAAAAAAGGTCTTTCTTACCCAAAATCAGGATGCAAAATTGACAATTGGCCAGTGAAGATCTACCTGGGGTAAATCAGACCTGGTGTGGCTTTGTTGTGGCTGTTTGGGTGAGATGAGTTTTCCTGGCCAGCAGCACCTGCAGATGTGCCTCATCTTGAGGATATTTAATCCTTATTTTGGCATTCTGGGCAAAAAAAAAAATCCCAACTATCATGAGCAGCAGAAGGGAAATAGAGATTTAAACAGCAAAATGTGGTTGGGATTTCACGGGACATGATTTTATCCTTTGACTCCTACTGCATTCCAGAAACCTGCTGAAAACAGGGAGGTGCAATCACTCCCCAGGAAAAGGCAGCATCATCCTCTGTTGTGGAAAAGATCAGGCAAGGAAAATATAATTAGCATTGTATATTCTGCTATTGTGTCTAGCGCACTGAAAGCTCCCAGGCACTTTCAAAATAAATAGAATAAACAGAGATGAATGAAACTGAACTCTGCTAAATATCATCAATGAGGATCTGCTTTATTACTGGCAATTAAGAAGGGAAAGTCAAAACACAAGCTCTCATTATCACTCATTGATTAAAACCCAGTTAGAACATTGCAATCCCAAGCAGCCCACTGCTCTGCTCGTTCCGCACTTCAGCACAGAAAACAGCACAATATTTCAGAAATAATTAGGAACACAGAGTTAGTGATCAGCCTTAATGTTCCCCAATAAAATTGCCAAAGCAAATGATTATGGATCAGCCAAAAGACACTGTTTGAAGCCATCATCTTTTGTGGCTGTTTAATACCTTCATGATGATATTTTTTTTTTTTTTCTGAGCAAACGTAAATGAAGTTAAAATCCTTCCAGTAATGGCAGCCTGGAATTTAGCAGAAGCCACAAGCATAACTTTGCAAATGCTCATTTTTTGGGAGATAACTGCCAGACATTGAGTTGCTCAGGCAATTTTTGTCTCTAGTCTCTATTTTAAAGGAGCTAATATCAACATTTCTGATGTAGAGCAAGCTGGGAATGTCTCACTGTCAAAATTACTGTGCTCTTCCATTCAAGGAAAAATGACCTTTATCTGATGTGTTCTCCGAAAAAAACCAAAAAAGAAATGACAGCATAAACAACAAAACAAAACCCAGCTGAAAGGAGGGGGGAAATGCAGGCTGATAGGGCTGCACTGAAGTTCTGCCTTGAGGCAGAGATGGAAAGGGAAGGGACCAGCAGGAAGGGCTGCGAGCCAGGGACACGTGGGGTGGAAATGTTGCTGTCCCTGTCAGCAGGCTGAAAATCCAGGGAAAATTGGAAGTTATCCCATTAAGACACTGCCTGTCCCCTCCTGATGTCTGTGTTTGACACCATTTGAAAGCTGCCCAGAAACAGCAGCAGCCCCAAACCCTGGGGCTTGAGGTGTCCCTGTGAACCCTTCCCAAGGCTCTCACTCCACAGAGGAGCCTGGAGAGCGTGGGACAACAGCCCATGGGAAGAGTTTGTACCATTTGTCCTCCTGTAACTCCTGTGCAAGCTTCCAGAGGGAAACCAGAACCAGGAATGCTTTCCATGAGCAGATATGAAAAATTCCATAACTCTGGCAGCTGTTCCATGGCCAGTGCCAGTTTAGCTGCACCATCACCCTCTTACTTCCTCCTTTTTAGCTCTACTTTCGTTATTGGTTAAAATGCAGCAATTTTAGGAAACAGGAATGATTTATTCATAAAAAGTACTCCTATTTTCATCCACTTTTACAAGCTGTAATTTCCAATCAAGCCTTTACCAATTCTAGCATCAGAATTATTTCGCAAACCCATTTTTTCCTGCTGGGATTTACATTGATCCCTCCACGCTGCTGTATTTAGGGCACACTTTGGTTTCTACCCTTGCCCATTATTTCACTTCAGCTCCCTGATTTTTAAGAAGCTCTAAGAAATTAATTTATATCTCTTTTCCCCCATGGAAACGTTCAGAAAAGCCACAAGTGCGGGAGAAAAAGTGAGTCCAAGTTTGGGACTTCTAAGTCCATTGAGTTCTCTGTGATTTTGTAAAATTTCACTGCTTGGGCTGGAAACAGAAATAAAGATCAGACAATCTACAGTCAAAATGGCCTGATGGGAGCTTTAGCATGGGGCCAATAATGGAATGCAGGGAAAACATTTCATATCTATTACTTTGGGATAATTTTTCTCTAATCCAAAAATCACAAAACCGCTCTAATTCTGTGGAAATCTTGCGTACTTGGCTGGCATATTTTCCCCAGCTCTAGTAGGAACTGATAACAGGCTGCTGAATTACTGCTTAATAAACCACTAAATGAGTACCATCCAAGATAACGGGGCATTAAATGACGGCTATTCAGGGAAAAAGTAGAAGTGCAGAGAGAAATGCAAGAGGGCTCTCTGCATAGAGGGAAATTGGTTTAGTCATCTCATCTCTGCCAGTGGTGAAATTCAAACTGCAGCAGATTGGGAAAAATAAAAAAAAAGGAAAGTGTTTTGATACCAGTGGAAGGAGGACACTCAATGTAGGGGCTGCTTCTCGGCACCTGAGCTGGGACAGAGTACTGAAAGCAAAACATGGCTCAG